>NW_028156369.1:0-61884 GCF_964263955.1 Coregonus lavaretus
TCTCTCCTCAGGTCTCTCTCTCAGTGTTGAGGTTCACCAGACTCCCTCTACAGTCTTCAGCAGACCAGGAGAGAATGTTCCTGATTATTATTTGACCATGCTTGTCACTTATGAACATTTTTGAACATCTTGGCATGGTTCTGTTATAATCTCCACCCGGCACAGCCAGAAGAGGACTGGCCACCCCTCATAGCCTGGTTCCTCTCTAGGTTTCTTCCTAGGTTTTGCCTTTCTAGGGAGTTTTTCCTAGCCACCGTGCTTCTACACCTGCATTACTAGCTGTTTGGGGTTTTAGGCTGGGTTTCTGTACAGCACTTCGAGATATTAGCTGATGTAAGAAGGGCTATATAAAATAAAATTGATTGATTGATTGATTGATTCAACTCTTCTGCCACCATCAGAAATCAGACTATAGTGTGATGTTGTGGTACCAGAAATCACAAGGAGAAACAGCACTGAAACTCATTGGATATTTGAATTATAAGAATCCAACCATTGAGAGTTCATATGAAAAGCATTTCAATTTGAGTGGGGATTTGAGTGGAGGTGGCCCAAAGAATGCCTCTCTGAACATGTTCAACTTAAAACGACCCCAACACAGTGCAGTGTATTTCTGTGCTGCTAGTTATGCACAGTGTTGCAGATTCCCCTGTCTACACTACAAAAACCTTCTCTCATTCACTGTCTCAGTAGATTATACTGAAGCAACACCTCCCTCACACCTGCACTGAGCTCTGGATTTGATTCAGTGCCAATATAATATCACAGTAAAGCTGTCTGGATTCTGTCATTACATCACTGATGAGGTCACTTCCTGTTCCTCCTCTCCAGTCAGTTCAGATGAGATGTCAGTTGGTTGTCAACGATCACTAAGTCAACATGATCAGACCTCTTCTCATTGTCACTGTCCCACTATTCTGGATCACAGGTAATTTAAGCAACAGTTATTTAGTAGTTCCCTACAATACGTATTAAACATGAAAGTGTAGCAATTTGCATTAATGTGTACAAATAATTACTAATCAAAGGTTTTCTGTAAACTTGAGAAATGGTGGTACAATCCTTTGTTATGTACTGTAAAATAAAAGTAATGTTCTCTCTCTCCCCACAGGTGTCTCTCTCAGTAAATCAGTGTCCCAGTCTCCCTCCGCGTTGCTGGTAAAGCCTAATACTTCTGTCACACTCAACTGCAGTCATAAAATCCCCAGCTATAACACTATCCTCTGGTACCAGCGTTCTGTGGGAGACACGGCCCTAAACCTCATAGCGTATACATACTATAAAACCCCTACAGTTGAACCCCCATATAAAGGTTATTTTGATGTGAAAGGAGATGGAGAGAATGATGCCTACCTTAATCTCCTCAAACTGAGACAAGCTGAAGACAGTGGGGAGTATTTCTGTGCAGCCAGTCTACACAGTGGTGCAGAGACCAAGTCTACTCTACAAAAACCTCTACCTTTCAGATCCATCTGACACTATATCAACACACCTGCATTAAACCACATGAACTAACAGTCGTCTGTTCAGAGAGAGAGACTGGGGGAGAGAGAGAGAGAGAGAGAGAGAGAGAGAGAGAGAGAGAGAGAGAGAGAGAGAGAGAGAGAGAGAGAGAGAGAGAGAGAGAGAGAGAGAGAGAGAGAGAGAGAGAGAGAGAGAGCAGAGCATTAGTATCTGCCAATCAAAGTCACTGTGATAATGTACTTTCCCCTGTCTGTCTCTGTGTGAATCTTTACACAGATGATCTGCTCTTTTCTCTCTGTAGTTCAGACAGACTGTCACCATGATCCTCACTGTCTGTTCGGTATCACTATGTCTCACAGGTAAGACTAAGACCATAATAATATTTTAAGGTACCAGACATTTCATTGTCATGGAGGAAATCTGTGTTTGCTAGCAATTGTGTCTCATTTGGATACATAGAAATCTGTTGACAATCAATTCAAAGGTCAACTTAGATTCACAAACATTTGATCATCTCCTCCTCATCTTCCTCTTCTCTTCCTCCTCCTCTTCCTCCTCCTCCTCCTCCCCTCTTCTTGTCCTCTGCTTTTCCTCTCTTCCTCTCCTCCTCTCCTCCTCTTCCTCCTCCTCCCCTCTTCTTGTCCTCTCCTCTTCCTCCCCTCTTCCTCCTCCTCCTCTCCTCCTCTCTTCCTCTTCCTCATCTTCCTGCTCCTCCTCCTCCTCCCCTCCTCCTCTTCATCCTCTTCCTCCTCCTCTTCCTCCTTCCAGGGTTGGGTCTAGGTACCAGAGTTGTCCAGACTCCTGCTACCTTGGTTGAAGGTTTCGGGTAAGCTTGGCGTCGGGTAAGTTTGGCTTTATACATAGCTTGGGCTTTGTCGAGTAAGGCTTAAACTATGTATTTAGATTGTAGTTAGGTATTGTAGGTAGGTATCGTGGGTTGTTGTAGGTAGTTGTTATATGTAATTATTGTAGGTTAGTATTGTATTCGGCGGTGCCGGGTGTAGCACAAAGCTAGCTAGCTAGCTAACTCACCACCTGGACTAGCTGGCGAGTAGCTATTAGCAACGGTATAGTTGTTTCACGCCTGAGAGTGCCTGTAATTACGCCAGCTGGCTGCCTACAATAATTACATACAATAACTGCCTACCATTCAGCTGTTTTCTAACCTCATTGTCTGAACCGTTAACGTTAGGTAGCAAGTGGCTACTGTGCTTGAAAATTAGCAAGCTTGTTGCAACCTGGATAGCTACTTGTAAACAATAGCTGGAACGACCGAGCGAACAGACGCGAACTGGCTGAGTCAATTCAGTGGCTAGCTTTGCACTTGGCTAGCTAACAGTAGCTGCTAGGGGTAAGTCATAACCTACACTTGTGTTTTGTTTTTTACATATTGATAGCCCGAGTCGCTCAAGGAATTCGGGACATGGGTGACTAGTTAACATTAGTTTGGCTGTCTCTGTGTGTTCGTGCCGTGAAAGGAGGGGTTCTTCTTTGTCTGAAAGCAATGGCTAGCTAGTTTGCTAACTATTCTAGCTAACTAACTGGCTCAATAAGTTGACGACGGACTCGCTCAAGCTGTCGGGACTAACCCACAACGTTAGACACGGACACGAACGATCTGCTTGCGTGTTGATACACTGGTGGTTGTTGTGGCTGAGTATTGGCGCTAAACCCTGCTGCTGGAGACCGGCATGCTAGCTGGCTGTGGCGTCTTAGGACGAGGTGCCCGGACGTTTTTCACGGAATAATACTGCACCTAGTTAGCTAGCTGAATAAACTAGGTTAGTCTATTCCTAGAAAACATTGAACCGCTGTAGTTTACAACAATTATAGTTTCTGAGGTGGAAGTTGGGAGAGTTATATTTGGGAGTTGTGGTGAGGGAGGCCCCGCTCTCTCCTTTCCCAGATGTTTAGTTCATTTTATTCCGATCTCCTCTGCATTATTGTAGCCATCTGCTGCAGCCTGTCAACTATGCCTCTGCCTATCCCTGTTCTCTCCTCTCCGCACAGGCTACACAAACGCCTCACACCGCGTGGCTGCTGCCTCTCTAACCTGGTGGTCCCTGCACGCACGACCCACGTGGAGTTCCAGGTCTCAGGCAGCCTCTGGAACTGCCGTTCTGCTGCCAACAAGGCAGACTTCATCCCAGCCTATGCTACCCTCCAGTCCCTCGACTTCTTGGCGCTGACGGAAACATGGATTACCACTGAAAACACTGCTACTCCTGCTGCTCTCTCCTCGTCTGACCATGTGTTCTCGCATACCCCGAGAGCATCTGGTCAGCGGGGTGGTGGCACAGGAATCCTCATCTCTCCCAAGTGGACATTCTCAATTTTTCCCCTGACCCATCTGTCTATCTCCTCATTTGAATTCCATGCTGTCACAGTCACTAGCCCATTTAAGCTTAATATCCTTGTCATATATCGCCCTCCAGGTTCCCTTGGAGAGTTCATCAATGAGCTTGACGCCTTGATAAGTTCCTTTCCTGAGTATGGCTCACCCCTCACAGTTCTGGGGGATTTCAACCTCCCTACGTCTACATTTGACTCATTTCTCTCTGCCTCCTTCTTTCCACTCCTCTCCTCTTTTGACCTCACCCTCTCACCGTCCCCCCCTACTCACAAGGCAAGCAATACGCTTGACCTCATCTTTACTAGATGCTGTTCTTCTACTAATCTCACTGCAACTCCCCTCCAAGTCTCCGACCACTACTTTGTATCCTTTTCTCTCTCCCTCTCCTCCAACACTACTCACTCTGCCCCTACACAGATGGTAAAGCGCCGTCGCAACCTTCGCTCTCTCTCTCCCGCTACTCTCTCCTCTTCCATCCTATCATCTCTTCCCTCTGCTCAATCCTTCTCCCTCCAATCTCCTGATTCTGCCTCCTCAACCCTCCTCTCCTCCCTTTCTGCATCCTTTGACTCTCTATGTCCCCTATCCTCCCGGCCGGCTCGGTCCTCCCCTCCAGCTCCGTGGCTTGATGACTCATTGCGAGCTCACAGAACAGAGCTCCGGGCAGCTGAGCGAAAATGGAAGAAAACTAGACTCCCTGCAGACCTGGCATCTTTTCACTCCCTCCTCTCTACATTTTCTTCATCTGTTTCTGCTGCTAAGGCCACTTTCTACCACTCTAAAATTCCAAGCATCCGCCTCTAACCCTAGGAAGCTCTTTGCCACATTCTCCTCCCTGCTGAATCCCCCCCCCCCCCCCCCCCCCCCCCTCCCTCTCTGTGGATGACTTCGTCAACCATTTTGAAAAGAAGGTTGACGACATCCGATCCTCGTTTGTTAAGTCAAATGACACTGCTGGTCCTGCTCACACTGCCCTACCCTATGCTTTGACTTCTTTCTCCCCTCTCTCTCCAGATAAAATCTTGCGACTTGTGCCGGCAGGCCGCCCAACAACCTGCCCGCTTGACCCTATCCCCTCCTCTCTTCTCCAGACCATCTCCGGTGACCTTCTCCCTTACCTCACCTCGCTGATCAACTCATCCTTGACCGCTGGCTATGTCCCTTCCGTCTTCAAGAGAGCGAGAGTTGCACCCCTTCTCAAAAAACCAACACTCGATCCCTCCGATGTCAACAACTACAGACCAGTATCCCTTCTTTCTTTTCTCTCCAAAACTATTGAGCGTGCCGTCTTTAGCCAACTCTCTTGCTATCTCTCTCAGAATGACCTTCTTGATCCAAACCAGTCAGGTTTCAAGACTGGTCATTCAACTGAGACTGCTCTTCTCTGTGTCACAGAGGCTCTCCGCACTGCTAAAGCTAACTCTCTCTCCTCTGCTCTTGTCCTTCTAGACCTGTCTGCTGCCTTTGATACTGTGAACCATCAGATCCTCCTCTCTACCCTCTCCGAGCTGGGCATCTCCGGTGCGGCTCACTCTTGGATTGCGTCCTACCTGACCGGTCGCTCCTACCAAGTGGCGTGGCGAGAAGCTGTCTCTGCACCACGTGCTCTCACCACTGGTGTCCCCCAGGGCTCAGTTCTAGGCCCTCTCCTATTCTCGCTATACACCAAGTCACTTGGCTCTGTCATATCCTCATATGGCCTCTCCTATCATTGCTACGCTGACGACACACAACTCATCTTCTCCTTTCCCCCTTCTGATAACCAGGTGGCGAATCGCATCTCTGCATGTCTGGCAGACATATCAGTATGGATGACGGATCACCACCTCAAGCTGAACCTCGGCAAGACGGAGCTGCTCTTCCTCCCGGGGAAGGACTGCCCGTTCCATGATCTCGCCATCACGGTTGACAACTCCGTTGTGTCCTCCTCCCAGAGTGCGAAGAGCCTTGGCGTGACCCTGGACAACACCCTGCAGATCCTGTAGGTTCATGCTCTTCAACATTCGGAGAGTACGACCCTGCCTTACACAGGAAGCGGCACAGATCCTAATCCAGGCACTTGTCATCTCCCGTCTGGATTACTGCAACTCGCTGTTGGCTGGGCTCCCTGCCTGTGCCATTAAACCCCTACAACTCATCCAGAATGCCGCAGCCCGTCTGGTGTTCAACCTTCCCAAGTTCTCTCACGTCACCCCGCTCCTCCGCACACTCCACTGGCTTCCAGTTGAAGCTCGCATCTGCTACAAGACCATGGTGCTTGCCTACGGAGCTGTGAGGGGAACGGCACCTCCGTACCTTCAGGCTCTGATCAGTCCCTACACCCAAACAAGGGTACTGCGTTCATCCACCTCTGGCCTGCTGGCTCCCCTACCTCTGCGGAAGCATAGGTCCCGCTCAGCCCAGTCTTAACTGTTCGCTGCTCTGGCACCCCAATGGTGGAACAAGCTCCCTCACGACGCCAGGACAGCGGAGTCACTCACCACCTTCCGGAGACATTTGAAACCCCACCTCTTTAAGGAATACCTGGGATAGGATAAAGTAATCCTTCTACCCCCCCCCCCCCCCCCCCCCCCAAAAAAAAAAACATTGTAAAGTGGTTATCCCACTGGCTATAAGGTATTTTTATTTGTAAGTCGCTAAATGACGTAAATGTAAATGTTGGTAATGACCCCAGGAGACTCCGCTGAGCTCAGCTGTTCTCCCAGTATAAAATACTATGATGTTATCCTCTGGGACAGACTGTCTCATTCTCAGGACCGACAGCTACAACTGCTGGGGAACCTTTACACAACCCACCAAACCCCAGAATCCAGTTTCAAGGACCAATTTAAATTAAGAGGAAACACAGAAGAGTATTGTGATTTAAGCATTTCCAACCTGACACAAGAGGACAATGCAGTGTATTTCTGTTCTGCCAGAGAGCACAGTCCAGCAGATCCTATCTCAGCCCTACAAAACCCACATCTCAAATACACAGTCACACCTCACACCTTCACTACAGTGTCCTGAACCACATCCTCAATACTAAACATCCTCAATACTAAACATCCACAATACTAAACATCCTCAATACTAAACATCCTCACTACTAAACATCCTCACTACTAAACATCCTCACTACTAAACATCCTCACTACTAAACATCCTCAATACTAAACATCCTCACTACTAAACATCCTCACTACTAAACATCCTCAATACTAAACATCCTCAATACTAAACATCCTCAATACTAAACATCCACAATACTAAACATCCTCAATACTAAACATCCTCAATACTAAACATCCTCAATACTAAACATCCTCAATACTAGACATCCTCAATACTAAACATCCTCACTACTAAACATCCTCACTACTAAACATCCACAATACTAAACATCCACAATACTAAACATCCTCAATACTAAACATCCACAATACTAAACATCCTCAATACTAAACATCCTCAATACTAAACATCAACATAAATAAACATCCACAATAATACAAATCCCAAAAAATTATAACATTTAGGGTTTATTTCCTTCAAAATAAAGAGAGCCTTTCTTTTTTACAAACTCCATGTTTTGTTTTATGTCACTGTAGCAACGCCTTCCAGCCGATCCAGCAGAGAGCAGTGATGTCACACTGTACTGTAGGGTGATACATCAGCTATAAGCTCCTCCCACCTCAGAACAAAGACTCAGAACTCTCAGAATGTGTGTTGGTGTTCTACATTCTACTCATAGAGATGGAGGTATCACTGATTCTGCTGCAAAACCCAGAGCAGGGCTCTCCAAGCTTGTCTAGCATGACAGATACTTTTAAACAATTTAACATGTCGCGAGTGACTCTTTTTTTTTTTATAGCTTTCAAATGTGTTTTCTGTCAATATACCTGGTAAAAATGATCGTTAATAAACAGCATTCTGTGTCTCGATTTTATTTTTCCTGGTTTTGGATTTGTTTCTGTTTTTTTACCCTAAATATTACAATTATTCATAGAGAAACAACAAAAAATGGATGTTCTCCGTCTGTCAAAGCTTAAATCACATCAGAAGACCATTTTTGAGGTCTCGATTATTTTGTGAAACTCCCCTTTAATTGTGCATCTAGCAAGACAGGAAAGTGTCAGTCTAGAGATGTTGCCGCTGTCTGGGCTACTGCTGTAGCACATGGCAGAGTTTGTAAAGCAATGGCCACCTAATTGATACAAATCATTATGATAGAGTTCTGCCAGGGAAGCCTACTTTGCGCTTAACATATATTAATTGAGAAGGTTGTTGGGGAAAGTATTTCTGTCTACTGTAGTGTCGAGTACAAGAGTACATTCGCGCTACGAAATAAGCAAAAACTTACCTCAGGAATATTATAAGTACCTCAATAACATTTTATTTTATTTATTTTAATCCGTCATTTTATTTTATTTATTTTAATCCGTCAACATATCTCTAATTTATCAATTCAATAGGTCTCAAGAAAACAGTTTCATCTTCAAACAGCAGCCGATGTAACAACCAGAATACACCATTAGACTCTAAATCTCTATGTCTTTTGTTCCTTCGTTCGTCTGAGCCTCCCCACAGCGCAGTGTAGCAGAGGAGTGACCTATTTACCCCTACGTCACTCTAGTGTCGTAAAATCACACGCATGCGCAATACATTCATCACTACGATTTCACAGTGGAAGGAGTTCTCTCTCAGCTCTCTTCACTCCAGACAACAGAACGTTAGCATTCCCGCTATAGCTCCTCTCCTTTACCCTTATAGACAAACAATAACACTTAACAGAGCTCAAAAAACATCAGGCACCAAGCCCAAACTATCTAAACACAATATTGGTGGCTCGTCCCATTCCAATGGACCACCAAGGAAAAAATATCGAACATAACCCGCATCAAAATTGGCATGTAGCAAGAATTAGCATTTAGCATTAGCATTAGCATGTAGCATGAAGCATCATTAGCAGGCCACGTTTAGCATTTCTCCCTCCGCCGTGCCGTAAAATTCTTTATGAGTGCTAAATTTGTGCTACCACGCGGTCCCTGTGGAATTGAAATGAGTGGTCACATCAATCAAACAATTCGTCAACTATCAGCTGAGCGGTAACATACAATATCAATATACCACGGCCTCCAGTCCCCAGGACTCACCTAATTACACCTAACGCGTTATTAGGATTTTTGGCCCACCTTAGAGGTCGCCTTTATAAAAGGGCTTACCGTTGATTCACAGCAGTTCTAAGTTACATACATATGCCTAGGCCTTATTCCTCTCAATCGATTGTTCTTGAACTCTTATTCAAGCAAAATATCTCTATAGACACTCTATAGACACTCCCCCCTTTTGCGCTGTTTACCAGTGCAAAGACATTTAGAATGGTTAGGCCAGACCCCTAGTCCACAGCAATAAAAGCAACAGCAGCACACACCGGTCCTTTACGGTACATCTCTCCAGCGCACACCCAAAAGCAGACGAAGGAAACACACACAAGACCGTGAGAAATCTCACTTTAAGCCGGCGTCTTGAGCGAGAGTCACGTCGTTGCTCATGAATATAACACTGAAGAGACGCAGACCCGCCTCATCACTCGTCGCCAAATTTTGTAGTGTCGAGTCAATGTTGCTAATTATGCTGTAACAAAGGAGTCCGCTTATACTGAGCTTTGATCATAAGTTTTATTCATATCACAAGATTTCAGCATAAGTTTACAGATGTCTAGAGCATCCGGAGAGCAGAGTCCCAAAAGAATATGTCTGCTCTAATGTTCTTTGTTCAAACCCAGTACTTATAATATTCCCGGCTCCCTCTGAATATTAAAACGGCTCCCTCTGAAACTGAATAAACATCCTCTCAGGTTCCAATTGCATTGCTAAGTGGCTACATATGGCAGGGACAGACTGGGACAAAAATTCAACCCCGGCATTTTATCAGCACCTGCCCACATCACTGAGTTCCTCTGTCTGGAGATACAACTCACCACTATAACTGTTCCTCTGTCTGGAGATACAACTCACCACTATAACTGTTCCTCTGTCTGGAGATACAACTCACCACTATAACTGTTCCTCTGTCTGGAGATACAACTCACCACTATAACTGTTCCTCTGTCTGGAGATACAACTCACCACTATAACTGTTCCTCTGTCTGGAGATACAACTCACCACTATAACTGTTCCTCTGTCTGGAGATACAACTCACCACTATAACTGTTCCTCTGTCTGGAGATACAACTCACCACTATAACTGTTACTCTGTCTGGAGATACAACTCACCACTATAACTGTTCCTCTGTCTGGAGATACAACTCACCACTATAACTGTTCCTCTGTCTGGAGATACAACTCATCACTATAACTGTTCCTCTGTCTGGAGATACAACTCACCACTATAACTGTTCCTCTGTCTGGAGATACAACACACCACTATAACTGTTCCTCTGTCTGGAGATACAACTCACCACTATAACTGTTCCTCTGTCTGGAGATACAACTCACCACTATAACTGTTCCTCTATCTGGAGATACAACTCACCACTATAACTGTTCCTCTGTCTGGAGATACAACTCACCACTATAACTGTTCCTCTGTCTGGAGATACAACACACCACTATAACTGTTCCTCTGTCTGGAGATACAACTCATCACTATAACTGTTCCTCTATCTGGAGATACAACTCACCACTATAACTGTTCCTCTGTCTGGAGATACAACTCACCACTATAACTGTTCCTCTGTCTGGAGATACAACTCACCACTATAACTGTTCCTCTGTCTGGAGACACAACTCACCACTATAACTGTTCCTCTGTCTGGAGATACAACTCACCACTATAACTGTTCCTCTGTCTGGAGATACAACACACCACTATAACTGTTCCTCTGTCTGGAGATTCAACTCACCACTATAACTGTTCCTCTGTCTGGAGATACAACTCACCACTATAACTGTTCCTCTGTCTGGAGATACAACTCACCACTATATCTGTTCCTCTGTCTGGAGATACAACTCACCGATATAACTGTTCCTCTGTCTGGAGATACAACTCACCACTATAAAAAGACACGTCCCATCAAGTTCTCCGTGGGCCGCATGGTGTCCAACACCTTTGATGCACTCGGCTGCAACACCTCCTCCTGCAAGTTGCTCCATCTAAGCCAGGGTTCTTCAATTCCGGTCCTGGAGGGCCGAAACACTTCTGTTTTTTTATTTTTTCCTGGTAGTTAATTGCACTCACCTGGTGTCCCAGGTCTGAATTAGCCCCTGATTAGAAGGAGAGGGTGATAAACAGAGGTGTTTCGGCCCTCCAGGACCGGAATTGAAGAACCCTGATCTACGCCATGGCCCAAACCAGTGAAACCAAAGAAGATTTCATGATCGGCCCCCTCTCGTCACCACCCTTCCCCATCTACAGGATCAGACCCATAGGGATAGCAACACTAAGTACTCTGGAAGGAAACAACTAATTATTGACCTCTCTGCCCCCCGCAACAGCCACATCCCCAGTATCAACAGCCTCATTCCCAGTATCAACAGCCACATCCCCAGTATCAATAGCCTCATTCCCAGCCAAGACTTCTCTTTAGAGGATCTTTTCCAGAAATTCAGGACCGTGGCTCTAGCCTCCGACTCATATTCCTCCGTTTTCAGAAACCATCTTCACCTGAACCCTTCCCTCCGCCACCTGATCGCCCAATGAACCATCCGCATCAGTCTCGCCCCCCGGACCCTCTATTCCTATTGGACATCCTGGAGATGCTTCCACTCTTTCCGCACAACAACATCCCCTTCCTTTCCTTCGACCATCCAGGCCCATTCCTCTCTCTCCATCTGCACGTCGACCATCCAAGTTTACCTCACGTCATCAATTTCTTTGTGAAACTCCTCACTGGTGCCCCGTGCCCTGCCATCTCCAGTCCACAAACAACTCAACTCCTCAAAGGTCTTCAAAGAATAGAACCAGTCCTTTCTTCATGACACCGTCTTCCTCACCTCCTGCATCCAGACCCTCAGATCCAGATATCTTTCCCCTTCTGTCGACGCTGCCCTTGAATCCATGTTCCTCCTCGCCTTCTTCAGATTCCAGAGATGCTATGAATTTCCCTCTGCTTCCAACTCCTTCCATCCTGACCGTCACTCCTGCATCTCAGACATCACCATCCAATCTCAAGACTCCCTCATCTTCACCCTCAAAAGAACCAAGACAGATCAGCCTTTAAAAACCTCTCCCGTCTTCCTGTTCCACCTCCCATCCTTCATCAGCCCTTATGAAACTCTGGCCTACCTCACCAACCTCCGGCCATCCCTCACCAACCCCCTCTTCATCACAGAAACCGGCCATGTTGCTTCCCGCCATTGGGTCCATCTCCATCTCATCATCTTCAAATCCGTTTTCCTCTTTCACTTCTCCGGACACTCCTTCCAGATCGGTGCCGCCACCTCTGCTTCTCACCAAGGGCTGCCTGACCACACAGTTCAACTTCTAGGCCGCTGGTCCTCCCAAGCCTACCACAGCTACATCCGATCCAACCCACAAGATCACCTCTGAGCCCACAATACCCTCTGTTCCTGAACTATTATCCTTCAGTCCTGACCTTTTGGGGTTTGCACTGCACAAGCCACCTACCCCGAACAGGACTGCTTCCCCTACACCAAGAGCACTCGTTCTCCAACGTTCTATGGACAACCACACCCCTACACCAAAAGAAGTTGCTCTCCAGTGTCCTAAGGACAACCTTGTACGTAGTGTAGAATGCCTCTCTGAACGTTTTCAACTTAAAGCGACCCCAACACAGTGGAGTGTATTTCTCTGCTGCTAGTTATGCACATTGTTGCAGAACCCCCTGTCTACACTACAAAAACCGTCTCAGTAGATTATACCATAAAATGAAACATCTTCCTCAAAACTGCATTTGAGATCTGAATTTGATTGTGCCAATTTAACAGGGTTTTGCCATTACATCAGTGATGATGTCACTTCCTGTTCCTCCTCCTCTCCAGTCAGTTGAGATGGTTTGATGGTTGATTCAGATTAGTTGGTTGTTGATGATCATCAGTGATGATGTCACTTCCTGTTCCTCCTCCTCTCCAGGCAGTTGAGATGGTTTGACGGTTGATTCAGATTAGTTGGTTGTTGATGATCATCGGTGATGATGTCACTTCCTGTTCCTCCTCCTCTCCGTTCAGTTGAGATGGTTTGATGGTTGATTCAGATTAGTTGGTTGTTGATGATCATCGGTGATGATGTCACTTCCTGTTCCTCCTCCTCTCCAGGCAGTTGAGATGGTTTGATGGTTGATTCAGATTAGTTGGTTGTTGATGATCATCGGTGATGATGTCACTTCCTGTTCCTCCTCCTCTCCAGTCAGTTGAGATGGTTTGACGGTTGATTCAGATTAGTTGGTTGTTGATGATCATCGGTGATGATGTCACTTCCTGTTCCTCCTCTCCAGTCAGTTGAGATGGTTTGATGGTTGATTCAGATTAGTTGGTTGTTGATGATCATCGGTGATGATGTCACTTCCTGTTCTTCCTCTCCAGTCAGTTGAGATGGTTTGATGGTTGATTCAGATTAGTTGGTTGTTGATGATCATCGGTGATGATGTCACTTCCTTTTCCTCCTCCTCTCCAGTCAGTTGAGATGGTTTGATGGTTGATTCAGATTAGTTGGTTGTTGATGATCATCAGTGATGATGTCACTTCCTGTTCCTCCTCCTCTCCAGTCAGTTGAGATGGTTTGATGGTTGATTCAGATTAGTTGGTTGTTGATGATCATCAGTGATGATGTCACTTCCTGTTCCTCCTCCTCTCCAGTCAGTAGAGATGGTTTGATGGTTGATTCAGATTAGTTGGTTGTTGATGATCATCACTGACAGTCAACATGTACAACCCTCTCATCATCTACACACTATTTTGGCTGACAGGTAATAATCTAGGAAATTATCATTTGTTGTAGATTCATAATATGGTATGATGTATATTCATCCTTTATGTATGCCTATGCTAGTGAAAGTCTTCTCTCCATCTCTCCTCAGGTCTCTCTCTCAGTGTTGAGGTTCACCAGACTCCCTCTACAGTCTTCAGCAGACCAGGAGAGAATGTTCAACTCTTCTGCCACCATCAGAAATCAGACTATAGAGTGATGCTGTGGTACCAGAAATCACAAGGAGAAACAGCACTGAAACTCATAGGAAATCTGTATTATAAGAATCCAACCATTGAGAGTTCATATGACAAACATTTCAATATGAGTGGGGATTTGAGTGCCGATGGCCCAAAGAATGCCTCTCTGAACATGTTCAACTTAAAATGACCCCAACACAGTGCAGTGTATTTCTGTGCTGCTAGTTATGCACAGTGTTGCAGATTCCCCTGTCTACACTAAAAAACCTCCTCTCATTCACTGTCTCAGTAGATTATACTGAAGCAACACCTCCCTCACACCTGCACTGAGCTCTGGATTTGATTCAGTGCCAATATAATATCACAGTAAAGCTGTCTGGATTCTGTCATTACATCACTGATGAGGTCACTTCCTGTTCCTCCTCTCCAGTCAGTTCAGATGAGATGTCAGTTGGTTGTCAACGATCACTAAGTCAACATGATCAGACCTCTTCTCATTGTCACTGTCCCACTATTCTGGATCACAGGTAATTTAAGCAACAGTTATTTAGTAGTTCCCTACAATACGTATTAAACATGAAAGTGTAGCAATTTGCATTAATGTGTACAAATAATTACTAATCAAAGGTTTTCTGTAAACTTGAGAAATGGTGGTACAATCCTTTGTTATGTACTGTAAAATAAAAGTAATGTTCTCTCTCTCCCCACAGGTGTCTCTCTCAGTAAATCAGTGTCCCAGTCTCCCTCCGCGTTGCTGGTAAAGCCTAATACTTCTGTCACACTCAACTGCAGTCATAAAATCCCCAGCTATGACACTATCCTCTGGTACCAGCGTTCTGTGGGAGACACGGCCCTAAACCTCATAGCGTATACATACTATAAAACCCCTACAGTTGAACCCCCATATAAAGGTTATTTTGACGTGACAGGAGATGGAGAGAATGATGCCTACCTTCATCTCCTCAAACTGAGACAAGCTGAAGACAGTGGGGAGTATTTCTGTGCAGCCAGTCGACACAGTGGTGCAGAGACCAAGTCTACTCTACAAAAACCTCTACCTTTCAGATCCATCTGACACTATATCAACACACCTGCATTAAACCACATGAACTAACAGATGTCTGTTCAGAGAGAGAGACTGGGGGAGAGGAGAGAGAGAGAGAGAGAGAGAGAGAGAGAGAGAGAGAGAGAGAGAGAGAGAGAGAGGGAGAGAGAGAGAGAGAGAGAGAGAGAGAGAGAGAGAGAGAGAGAGAGAGAGAGAGAGAGAGAGAGAGAGAGAGAGAGAGAGAGAGAGACAGAGAGAGAGAGAGAGAGAGAGAGAGAGAGAGAGAGAGAGAGAGAGAGAGAGAGAGGTTGAGCAGAGCATATGTATGGAGATAGAGAGAGAGAGAGAGAGAGAGAGAGAGAGAGAGAGAGAGAGAGAGAGAGAGAGAGGGAGAGAGAGAGAGAGAGAGAGAGAGAGAGAGAGAGAGAGAGAGAGAGAGAGAGAGAGAGAGAGAGAGAGAGAGAGAGAGAGATAGAGATTGAGCAGAGCAGAGCAGAGCATTAGTATCTGCCAATCAAAGTCACTGTGATAATGTACTTTCCCCTGTCTGTCTCTGTGTGAATCTTTACACAGATGATTTGCTCTTTTCTCTCTGTAGTTCAGACAGACTGTCACCATGATCCTCACTGTCTGTTCGGTATCACTATGTCTCACAGGTAAGACTAAGACCATAAT
The DNA here is from genome assembly GCF_964263955.1 of Coregonus lavaretus. Lineage (NCBI taxonomy): Eukaryota > Metazoa > Chordata > Actinopteri > Salmoniformes > Salmonidae > Coregonus > Coregonus lavaretus. The sequence goes on from NW_028156369.1 coordinate 15,645, forward strand.
AATATTTTAAGGTACCAGACATTTCATTGTCATGGAGGAAATCTGTGTTTGCTAGCAATTGTGTCTCATTTGGATACATAGAAATCTGTTGACAATCAATTCAAAGGTCAACTTAGATTCACAAACATTTGATCATCTCCTCCTCCTCTTCCTCTTCTCTTCCTCCTCCTCTTCCTCCTCCTCCTCCTCCCCTCTTCTTGTCCTCTGCTTTTCCTCTCTTCCTCTCCTCCTCTCCTCCTCTTCCTCCTCCTCCCCTCTTCTTGTCCTCTCCTCTTCCTCCCCTCTTCCTCCTCCTCCTCTCCTCCTCTCTTCCTCTTCCTCATCTTCCTGCTCCTCCTCCTCCCCTCCTCCTCTTCATCCTCTTCCTCCTCCTCTTCCTCCTTCCAGGGTTGGGTCTAGGTACCAGAGTTGTCCAGACTCCTGCTACCTTGGTAACGACCCCAGGAGACTCCGCTGAGCTCAGCTGTTCTCCCAGTACAAAAGACTATGATGTTAGCTGTTTTCTCTAGCAGGAGTAAGCTTGGCTTCTTATATGGTGTTGAGTAAAGCTTAAACCATGTATTTAGATTGTAGGTAGGTATTGTAGTTAGGTATTATAGGTAGTTTACTTAGGTAGTTATTGTAGGTTATTGTAGGTTATTGTAGGATATTGTAGGTAATTATTGTAGGTAAGTATTGTATTTGGCGAACCCCGGCGAAGCACGAGGCTAGCTAACCCACTACTTGGACCAACAAAGCTAGCTAGCTAGCGGGTAGCTACTGGTAACTTTTAGCAACTGTGGTTAGTTGTTTCCAATGTTATTTCACGCTTAAGAGTACCTGTAATTGAGCCAGCTAGCTACCTACCATTCAGCTGTTTTTCTAACCTCATTATCCGAGGCATTAACGTTAGGTGGTTGGTAGCTGCTGTACTTAATTACAGCTACTGATTGCAGTCTGCCACCCAGACAGCTGGCGTCGGGTAAGTTTGGCTTTATACATAGCTTGGGCTTTGTCGAGTAAGGCTTAAACTATGTATTTAGATTGTAGTTAGGTATTATAGGTAGGCATCGTGGGCTGTATATTACTAGGTATTATAGGTAGGCATCGTGGGCTGTTGTGGGTAGTTGTTGTATGTAGTTATTGTAGGTTACTTTTGTATTCGGCGGTGCGGCGGTGCCGGGTGTAGCACGAAGCTAGCTAGCTAACTCACCTCCTGGACTAGTTGGAGTAGCTATTAGCAACGGTAGCAACTAAATACAATATCCTTTTAGCCAGCTACATTCGTTCGCAGCGACGCCGTTTTTCAAACAAAGTCAACACAGCAGCCATTGCTAGCTAGCCAACACTACCAGCTAGCTGTACTGTGGTAGCTAAATACAATATCTTTGTGCTAGCTAGCCAACGTTTAATTATTGCTGCGTTATGAAAGAACTAGACACGGACACGAATTATCTGTTTAGTGTGTTAACACACTATTGGTAGTTTGTTGTAACCAAGTATTGGTGCTAAACTGTGTGTTATTGGATGCTAGCATGCTAGTTAGCTATGGCGTCATAGTTAGCTAGCTGAATAAAGTAAGTTGAGTCTATTCCTTGAAACATTGAACCGCTGTAGTTTACAACAATTCTAATTTCTAAAGTGGAAGTTGGGAGAGTTTTATTCGGGTGGTTCAGTGAAACAATTATAGTTTCTGAGGTGGAAGTTGGGAGAGTTATATTTTTTTGGTAAGGGAGGCCCTGCTCTCTCCTTTCCCAGATGTTTAGTTCATTTCATTCCGATCTCCTCTGCATTATTGTAGCCATCTGCTACAGCCTGTCAACTATGCCTCTGCCTATCCCTGTTCTCTCCTCTCCGCACAGGCTACACAAACGCCTCACACCGCGTGGCTGCTGCCTCTCTAACCTGGTGGTCCCTGCACGCACCACACACCTGGAGTTCCAGGTCTCAGACAGCCTCTGGAACTGCCGTTCTGCTGCCAACAAGGCTGACTTCATCCCAGCCTATGCTACCCTCCAGTCCCTCGACTTCCTGGCGCTGACGGAAACATGGATTATCACTGAAAACACTGCTACTCCTACTGCTCTCTCCTCGTCTGACCATGTGTTCTCGCATACCCCGAGAGCATCTGGTCAGAGGGGTGGTGGCACAGGAATCCTCATCTCTCCCAAGTGGACATTCTCAATTTTTCCCCTAACCCATCTGTCTATCTCCTCATTTGAATTCCATGCTGTCACAGTCACTAGCCCATTTAAGCTTAATATCCTTGTCATCTATCGCCCTCCAGGTTCCCTTGGAGAGTTCATCAATGAGCTTGACGCCTTGATAAGTTCCTTTCCTGAGGATGGCTCACCCTTCACAGTTTTGGGGGATTTCAACCTCCCTACGTCTACATTTGACTCATTTCTCTCTGCCTCCTTCTTTCCACTCCTCTCCTCTTTTGACCTCACCCTCTCACCGTCCCCCCCTACTCACAAGGCAGGCAATACGCTTGACTTCATCTTTACTAGATGTTGCTCTTCTACTAATCTCACTGCAACTCCCCTCCATGTCTCCGACCACTACTTTGTATCCTTTTCTCTCTCGCTCTCCTCCAACACTACTCACTCTGCCCCTACACAGATGGTAACGCGCCGCCGCAACCTTCGCTCTCTCTCTCCCACTACTCTCTCCTCTTCCATCCTATCATCTCTTCCCTCTGCTCAATCCTTCTCCCTCCTATCTCCTGATTCTGCCTCCTCAACCCTCCTCTCCTCCCTTTCTGCATCCTTTGACTCCCTGTGTCCCCTATCCTCCCGGCCGGCTCGGTCCTCCCCTCCAGCTCCGTGGCTTGATGACTCATTGCGAGCTCACAGAACAGAGCTCCGGGCAGCTGAGCGGAAATGGAAGAAAACTAAACTCCCTGCCGACCTGGCATCTTTTCACTCCCTCCTCTCTACATTTTCTTCATCTGTTTCTGCTGCTAAGGCCACTTTCTACCACTCTAAATTCCAAGCATCTGCCTCTAACCCTAGGAAGCTCTTTGCCACATTCTCCTCACTGCTGAGTCCTCCCCCCCCCCCCCCCCCCCCCCCCTCCCTCTCTGTGGATGACTTCGTCAACCACTTTGAAAAGAAGGTTGACGACATCCGATCCTCGTTTGTTAAGTCTAATGACACTGCTGGTCCTGCTCACACTGTCCTACCCTATGCTTTGACTTCTTTCTCCCCTCTCTCTCCAGATAAAATCTTGCGACTAGTGACTGCAGGCCGCCCAACAACCTGCCCGCTTGACCCCATCCCCTCCTCTCTTCTCCAGACCATCTCCGGTGACCTTCTCCCCTACCTCACCTCGCTGATCAACTCATCCTTGACCGCTGGCTATGTCCCTTCCGTCTTCAAGAGAGCGAGAGTTGCACCCCTTCTCAAAAAACCAACACTCGATCCCACTGATGTCAACAACTACAGACCAGTATCCCTTCTTTCTTTTCTTTCCAAAACTATTGCGCGTGCCGTCTTTAGCCAACTCTCTTGCTATCTCTCTCAGAATGACCTTCTTGATCCAAACCAGTCAGGTTTCAGGACTGGTCATTCAACTGAGACTGCTCTTCTCTGTGTCACGGAGGCTCTCCGCACTGCTAAAGCTAACTCTCTCTCCTCTGCTCTTGTCCTTCTAGACCTGTCTGCTGCCTTTGATACTGTGAACCATCAGATCCTCCTCTCCACCCTCTCCGAGCTGGGCATCTCCGGCGCGGCTCACTCCTGGATTGCGTCCTACCTGACCGGTCGCTCCTACCAAGTGGCGTGGCGAGAAGCTGTCTCCGCACCACGTGCTCTCACCACTGGTGTCCCCCAGGGCTCAGTTCTAGGCCCTCTCCTTTTCTCCCTATACACCAAGTCACTTGGCTCTGTCATATCCTCACATGGCCTCTCCTATCATTGCTACGCTGACGATACACAACTAATCTTCTCCTTTCCCCTTCTGATAACCAGGTGGCGAATCGCATCTCTGCATGTCTGGCAGACATATCAGTATGGATGACGGATCACCACCTCAAGCTGAACCCTGGCAAGACGGAGCTGCTCTTCCTCCCGGGGAAGGACTGCCCGTTCCATGATCTCGCCATCACGGTTGACAACTCCGTTGTGTCCTCCTCCCAGAGTGCGAAGAGCCTTGGCGTGACCCTGGACAACACCCTGTCGTTCTCCGCTAACATCAAGGCGGTGACCCGATCCTGCAGGTTCATGCTCTACAACATTCGGAGAGTACGACCCTGCCTTACACAGGAAGCGGCACAGGTCCTAATCCAGGCACTTGTCATCTCCCGTCTGGATTACTGCAACTCGCTGTTGGCTGGGCTCCCTGCCTGTGCCATTAAACCCCTACAACTCATCCAGAATGCCGCAGCCCGTCTGGTGTTCAACCTTCCCAAGTTCTCTCACGTCACCCCCCTCCTCCGCACACTCCACTGGCTTCCAGTTGAAGCTCGCATCCGTTACAAGACCATGGGGCTTGCCTATGGAGCAGTGAGGGGAACGGCACCTCCGTACCTTCAGGCTCTGATCAGTCCCTACACCCAAACGAGGGCATTGCGTTCATCCACCTCTGGCCTGCTGGCTCCCCTTCCTCTGCGGAAGCATAGTTCCCGCTCAGCCCAGTCAAAACTGTTCGCTGCTCTGGCAACCCAATGGTGGAACAAGCTCCCTCACGACGCCCGGACAGCGGAGTCACTCACCACCTTCCGGAGACATTTGAAACCCCACCTCTTTAAGGAATACCTGGGATAGGATAAAGTAATCCTTCTACTTTTTTTTTAAAGTGGTTATCCCACTGGCTATAGGGTGAATGCGCCAATTTGTAAGTCGCTCTGGATAAGAGCATCTGCTAAATGACGTAAATGTAAATGTAAATGTAATGTTATCCTCTGGGACAGACTGTCTCATTCTCAGGACCGACAGCTACAACTGCTGGGGAACCTTTACACAACCCACCAAACCCCAGAATCCAGTTTCAAGGACCAAATTAAATTGAGAGGAACCTGACACAAGAGGACAGTGCAGTGTATTTCTGTGCTGCCAGATAGCACAGGGCAGCAGATCCTATTTCAGCCCTACAAAACCCACATCTCAAATACACAGTCACACCTCACACCTTCACTACAGTGTTCTGAACCACATCCTCAATACTAAACATCCTCAATACTAAACATCCTCAATACTAAACATCCACAATACTAAACATCCACAATACTAAACATCCACAATACTAAACATCCTCAATACTAAACATCCACAATACTAAACATCCACAATACTAAACATCCTCAATACTAAACATCCTCAATACTAAACATCCTCAATACTAAACATCCACAATACTAAACATCCACAATACTAAACATCCTCAATACTAAACATCCTCAATACTAAACATCCACAATACTAAAAGCATCCTCAATACTAAACATCCTCAATACTAAACATCAACATAAATAAACATCCACAATAATACAAATCCCAAAAAATTATAACATTTAGGGTTTATTTCCTTCAAAATAAAGAGAGCCTTTCTTTTTTACAAACTCTATGTTTTGTTTTATGTCACCGTAGCAACGCCTTCCAGCCGATCCAGCAGAGAGCAGTGATGTCACACTGTACTGTAGGGCGATACATCAGCTATAAGCTCCTCCCACCTCAGAACAAACACTCTGAACACTCAGAATGTGTGTTGGTGTTCTACATTCTACTCATAGAGATGGAGGTATCACTGATTCTGCTGCAACACCCAGAGCAGGGCTCTCCAAGCTTGTCTAGCATGACAGATACTTTTAAACAATTTAACATGTCGCGAGTGACTCTTTTTTTTTTTATAGCTTTCAAATGTGTTTTCTGTCAATATACCTGGTAAAAATGATCGTTAATAAACAGCATTGGGCATGACAGGCCTCATAAAATAATATTTTGTATTTTCCCGAATTCTGTGTCTCGATTTTATTTTTCCTGGTTTTGGATTTGTTTCTGTTTTTTTACCCTAAATATTACAATTATTCATAGAGAAACAACAAAAAATGGATGTTCTCCGTCTGTCAAAGCTTAAATCACATCAGAAGACCATTTTTGAGGTCTCGATTATTTTGTGAAACACCTTTAATTGTGCATCTAGCAAGACAGGAAAGTGTCAGTCTAGAGATGTTGCGGCTGTTTGGGATACTGCTGCAGCACGTCATGGCAGAGTTTGTAAAGCAATGGCCACCTAATTGATACAAATCATTATGATAGAGTTCTGCCAGGGAAGCCTACTTTGCTCTTAACATATATTAATTGAGAAGGTTGTTGGGGAAAGTATTTCTGTCTACTGTAGTGTCGAGTACAAGAGTACATTCGCGCTACGAAATAAGCAAAAACTTACCTCAGGAATATTATAAGTACCTCAATAACATTTTATTTTATTTATTTTAATCCGTCATTTTATTTTATTTATTTTAATCCGTCAACATATCTCTAATTTATCAATTCAATAGGTCTCAAGAAAACAGTTTCATCTTCAAACAGCAGCCGATGTAACAACCAGAATACACCATTAGACTCTAAATCTCTTTTGCTCCTTCGTTCGTCTGAGCCTCCCCACAGTGTAGCAGAGGAGTGACCTATTTACCCCTACGTCACTCTAGTGTCGTAAAATCACACGCATGCGCAGTACATTCATCACTACGATTTCACAGTGGAAGGAGTTCCCTCTCAGCTCTCTTCACTCCAGACAACAGAACGTTAGCATTCCCGCTATAGCTCCTCTCCTTTACCCTTATAGACAAACAATAACACTTAACAGAGCTCAAAAAACATCAGGCACCAAGCCCAAACTATCTAAACACAATATTGGTGGCTCGTCCCATTCCAATGGACCACCAAGGAAAAAATATCGAACATAACCCGCATCAAAATTGGCATGTAGCAAGAATTAGCATTTAGCATTTAGCATTAGCATTAGCATGTAGCATGAAGCATCATTAGCAGGCCACGTTTAGCATTTCTCCCTCCGCCGTGCCGTAAAATTCTTTATGAGTGCTAAATTTGTGCTACCACGAGGTCCCTGTGGAATTGAAATGAGTGGTCACATCAATCAAACAATTCGTCAACTATCAGCTGAGCGGTAACATACAATATCAATATACCACGGCCTCCAGTCCCCAGGACTCACCTAATCACACCTAACGCGTTATTAGGATTTTTGGCCCACCTTAGAGGTCGCCTTTATAAAAGGGCTTACCGTTGATTCACAGCAGTTCTAAGTTACATACATATGCCTAGGCCTTATTCCTCTCAATCGATTGTTCTTGAACTCTTATTCAAGCAAAATATCTCTATAGACACTCTATAGACACTCCCCCCTTTTGCGCTGTTTACCAGTGCAAAGACATTTAGAATGGTTAGGCCAGACCCCTAGTCCACAGCAATAAAAGCAACAGCAGCACACACCGGTCCTTTACGGTACATCTCTCCAGCGCACACCCAAAAGCAGACGAAGGAAACACACACAAGACCGTGAGAAATCTCACTTTAAGCCGGCGTCTTGAGCGAGAGTCACGTCGTTGCTCATGAATATAACACTGAAGAGACGCAGACCCGCCTCATCACTCGTCGCCAAATTTTGTAGTGTCGAGTCAATGTTGCTAATTATGCTGTAACAAAGGAGTCCGCTTATACTGAGCTTTGATCATAAGTTTTATTCATATCACAAGATTTCAGCATAAGTTTACAGATGTCTAGAGCATCCGGAGAGCAGAGTCCCAAAAGAATATGTCTGCTCTAATGTTCTTTGTTCAAACCCAGTACTTATAATATTCCCCAAAATATGGGTGGCTCCCTCTACTGTCCAATCCCCTGTCTACAACACACACTCCCTCTGTTCTATGGGGTGTCACCCTAAAACGGCTCCCTCTGAAACTGAATAAACATCCTCTCAGGTTCCAATTGCATTGCTAAGTGGCTACATATGGCAGGGACAGACTGGGACAAAAATTCAACCCCGGCATTTTATCAGCACCTGCCCACATCACTGAGTTCCTCTGTCTGGAGATACAACTCACCACTATAACTGTTCCTCTGTCTGGAGATACAACTCACCACTATAACTGTTCCTCTGTCTGGAGACACAACTCACCACTATAACTGTTCCTCTGTCTGGAGATACAACTCACCACTATAACTGTTCCTCTGTCTGGAGATACAACTCACCACTATAACTGTTCCTCTGTCTGGAGATACAACTCACCACTATATCTGTTCCTCTGTCTGGAGATACAACTCACCACTATATCTGTTCCTCTGTCTGGAGATACAACTCACCGCTATAACTGTTCCTCTGTCTGGAGATACAACTCACCACTATAACTGTTCCTCTGTCTGGAGATACAACTCATCACTATAAAAAGACACGTCCCATCAAGTTCTCCGTGGGCCGCATGGTGTCCAACACCTTTGATGCACTCGGCTGCAACACCTCCTCCTGCAAGTTGCTCCATCTACGCCCGGGTTCTTCAATTCCGGTCCTGGAGGGCCGAAACACTTCTGTTTTTTAATTTTTTCCTGGTAGTTAATTGCACTCACCTGGTGACCCAGGTCTGAATTAGCCCCTGATTAGAAGGAGAGGATGAAAAACAGAGGTGTTTCGGCCCTCCAGGACCGGAATTGAAGAACCCTGATCTACGCCATGGCCCAAACCAGTGATACCAAAGAAGATTTCATGATCGGCCCCCTCTCGTCACCACCCTTCCCCATCTACAGGATCAGACCCCATAGGGATAGCAACACTAAGTACTCTGGAAAGAAACAACTAATTATTGACCTCTCTGCCCCCCGCAACAGCCACATCCCCAGTATCAACAGCCTCATTCCCAGTATCAACAGCCACATCCCCAGTATCAATAGCCTCATTCCCAGCCAAGACTTCTCTTTAGAGTATCTTTTCCAGAAATTCAGGATCGTGGCGCTAGCCTCCGACTCATATTCCTCCGTTTTCAGAAACCATCTTCACCTGAACCCTTCCCTCCGCCACCTGATCGCCCAATGAACCATCCGCATCAGTCTCGCCCCCCGGACACTCTATTCCTATTGGACATCCTGGAGATGCTTCCACTCTTTCCGCACAACAACATCCCCTTCCTTTCCTTCGACCTCATCACCATCATCCAGGCCCATTCCTCTCTCTCCATCTGCACGTCCACCATCCAAGTTTACCTCACGTCATCAATTTCTTTGTGAAACTCCTCACTGGTGCCCCGTGCCCTGCCATCTCCAGTCCACAAACAACTCAACTCCTCAAAGGTCTTCAAAGAATAGAACCAGTCCTTTCTTCATGACACCGTCTTCCTCACCTCCTGCATCCAGACCCTCAGATCCAGATATCTTTCCCCTTCTGTCGACGCTGCCCTTGAATCCATGTTCCTCCTCGCCTTCTTCAGATTCCAGAGATGCTATGAATTTCCCTCTGCTTCCAACTCCTTCCATCCTGACCGTCACTACTGCATCTCAGACATCACCATCCAATCTCAAGACTCCCTCATCTTCACCCTCAAAAGAACCAAGACAGATCAGCCTTTAAAAACCCTCTCCCGTCTTCCTGTTCCACCTCCCATCCTTCATCAGCCCTTATGAACCTCTGGCCTACCTCACCAACCTCCGGCCATCCCTCACAACCCCCTCTTCATCACAGAAACCGGCCATGTTGCTTCCCGCCATTGGGTCCATCTCCATCTCATCATCTTCAAATCCATTTTCCTCTTTCACTTCTCCGGACACTCCTTCCAGATCGGTGCCGCCACCTCTGCTTCTCACCAAGGGCTGCCTGACCACACAGTTCAACTTCTAGGCAGCTGGTCCTCCCAAGCCTACCACAGCTACATCCGATCCAACCCACAAGATCACATCTGAGCCCACAATAGCCTCTGTTCCTGAATCATTATCCTTCAGTCCTGACCTTTTGGGGTTTGCACTGCACAAGACACCTACCCCAAACAGGACTGCTTCCCCTACACCAAGAGCATGTCAGAATGCGTGGATGTGGTGTAGGAATCAATCGCAGGACACAGAGGCTTAGTCCAAAAGTCTTTAGTCAAGACAAAATGACACTGCTACAAAACAGAGCCGGAGGCACGAGAAAATTACGCACACTGCGTAAACGAGCAAAATGCAACAAACGCACACAACAAGTGCGGACTCTCTATAAACAAAACAAATAGAGAAAAATGTACTGACTGCTCCAGCTGACAAAAGAACAACTACACACAAACACATGCCAGAAACAACGAGAACTTAAAGGACACATAATCAACACTAAACGGGAACAGGTGTACCAAACAGACCAAACCAAACAAACGTAGAAAACAAAGAACGGTGGCAGCTAGTACTCCGGAGACGACGACCGCCAAAGCCTGGCCGAACAAGGAGAAGGAGCAGCCTCGGCCGAAACCGTGACAGTACCCCCCCCTTGACGCGCGGCTCCAGCCGTGCGCCGACCCCGGCCTCGGGGACGATCAGGAGGACGCGGAGCAGGGCGCGTGGGATGACCACGATGGAACTCAGTCAGAAGAGACGGGTCTAAGATGTCTCTCCTCGGCACCCAGCACCGCTCCTCCGGACCGTACCCCTCCCACTCCACGAGATATTGGAGACCCCCCATCCGACGTCTCGAATCCAGGATGGACCGAACTGTGTACGCCGGAGCCCCCTCGATGTCCAGCGGGGGCGGAGGAGTCTCTCCTATCTCACAGTCCTGGAGTGGACCAGCTACCACCGGCCTGAGGAGAGACACATGGAACGAGGGGTTAATATTCTTATAATCAACAGGTAGTTGTAACCTGTAACACACCTCGTTCAACCTCCTCAGGACTTTAAAAGGCCCCACAAACCGCCGACCCAGCTTCCGGCAGGGCAGGCGGAGGGGCATGTTTCTGGTCGAGAGCCAGACTCGATCTCCCGGTGCGTACACCGGTCCCTCACTGCGGTGGAGATCGGCGCTCGCCTTGTGTCGACGGATTGCCTGCTGCAGATGGACGTGTGCAGCGTTCCACGTCTCCTCCGAGCGCCGCACCCACTCATCCACCGCAGGGGCCTCGGTCTGGCTCTGATGCCAAGGTGCCAGAGCCGGTTGGTACCCTAATACACATTGGAAAGGAGTTAGTTTGGTGGATGAGTGGCGAAGAGAGTTCTGTGCCATCTCGGCCCAGGGAACATACCTCGCCCACTCCTCCGGCCGGCCCTGGCAATACGACCTCAGAAACCTACCCACATCCTGGTTTACCCGTTCGACCTGCCCATTGCTCTCCGGGTGGTACCCCGAGGTAAGGCTCACCGAGACCCCCAAGCGCTCCATGAACGCTCTCCAGACTCGAGAGGTAAACTGGGGGCCTCGATCAGACACTATATCCTCGGGTACCCCGTAATGCCGGAAGACGTGAGTGAATAGAGCCTCAGTGGTCTGTAGGGCAGTAGGGAGCCCCGGCATGGGAAGGAGACGACAGGCCTTCGAGAACCGATCCACAACGACCAGGATGGTGGTATTCCCCTGGGAGGGGGGAAGGTCTGTAACAAAATCCACCGAGAGGTGAGACCAGGGTCGTTGTGGAACGGGCAGGGGTTGTAACTTACCCCGGGGCAGGTGTCTGGGTGCCTTACACTGGGCACACACCGAGCAGGAGGAAACATAAACCCTCACATCCCTGGCTAACGTTGGCCACCAGTATTTAGTGCTAAGGCAGTGCACTGTCCGGCCAATACCTGGATGTCCAGAGGAGGGTGACGTGTGAGCCCAATAAATAAGTCGATCCCAAACCTCGAACGGAACGTACGTCCGACCCACAGGACACTGGGGAGGACTAGGATCGGTACGCAACGCCCGCTCGATTTCGGAGTCGACTTCCCACACCACCGGTGCCACCAGACAAGACGGCGGTAGTATGGGTGTGGGCTCAACGGACCTCTCCTCCGTGTCATACCGCCGGGACAGGGCGTCTGCCTTACCGTTCTGGGACCCAGGGATGTACGTGATCTTAAATACGAACCGGGCCAGAGACATGTTCCACCGAGCCTGGCGAGGGTTCAATCTCCTAGCTGCCCGGATGTACTCCAGGTTCTGGTGGTCAGTCAAAATGAGGAAAGGGTGTTGAGCCCCCTCAAGCCAATGCCTCCACACCTTTAGGGCCTGTACCACGGCTAGCAGCTCCCTGTCCCCTACGTCATAATTTAGCTCCACCGGGCTGAGCTTTTTAGAGTAAAAAGCACAGGGACGGAGTTTAGGTGGCGTGCCAGACCGTTGCGAGAGCACGGCCCCTATACCGGCCTCAGACGCATCCACCTCGACCTGGAATGGTAGCGTGGGATCCGGATGCGCCAGCACCGGAGCCGAAGTAAACAGGTCCTTCAGTCTCCCAAAAGCCCTATCAGCCTCAGCAGACCACTGCAAGCGCACCGGACCCCCCTTAAGAAGGGACGTGATGGGAGCTGCCACTTGTCCAAAACCCCGGATAAACCTCCTGTAGTAATTCGCAAAGCCCAAGAACCGCTGCACCTCTTTAACGTTGGTTGGGGTTTGCCAATTACGCACGGCAGACACTCGGTCAACCTCCATCTTCACCCCTGACGCAGACAACTGATAACCCAAAAAGGAGACAGACTCCTGGAAAAACAGACATTTCTCTGCCTTGACATATATGTCATGCTCCAACAATCTCCTCAATACTCGGCGCACCAGGGCTACATGCTCGGCTCGGGTAGAAGAATATACTAGAATGTCGTCAATGTACACGACCACTCCTTGCCCCTGCATATCCCGGAAGATCTCATCTACGAAGGATTGGAAGACTGAAGGAGCATTCATTAACCCGTATGGCATGACAAGATACTCGTAATGACCCGAGGTGGTACTAAATGCTGTCTTCCATTCATCTCCCTCCCTAATGCGCACCAAGTTGTAGGCACTCCTGAGGTCCAACTTTGTGAAGAACCGCGCTCCGTGTAATGACTCCGTCATAGTCGCAATCAGAGGGAGTGGATAACTGTATTTCACAGTAATCTGATTGAGACTGCGGTAATCAATACACGGGCGCAAACCCCCATCTTTTTTCTTCACAAAAAAGAAGCTTGAGGACGCAGGGGAAGTGGAGGGCCATATGTATCCCTGTCTCAGAGACTCGGCTATATAAGTCTCCATAGCTCTCTTCTCCTCTTGAGACAAAGGATACACATGGCTCCGCGGAAGCGCAGCTCCTACCTGGAGGTCTATCGCACAATCCCCCTGTCTATGTGGTGGCAATTGCGTCGCCCTCGCCTTGCTAAACACAAGTGCTAAATCCTCATACTCGGGGGGAACGTGCATTGCGGGCACTTGGTTTGGACTCTCCACCGAGGTCGCCCCCACGGAAACACCCAGACATCGCCCCACACACTGGGCAGACCACTCCTTAAGAGCCCTCTGTTGCCACGAAATAGAGGGATTATGGGTCATCAAACAGGGAAGCCCCAGCACCACCGGAAACGCAGGAGAGTCGATAAGATATAGCTGAATAGTCTCCTCATGACCCTCCTGCATCCCCATCCTAAGTGGCGCTGTGACCTCCCTAATCAACCCCGATCCCAACGGACTGCTATCTAGAGCATGTACAGGGAAAGGATTGTTGACAGGAAGGAGAGGAATCCCTAACTCTACACAACATTTCCGATCTACAAAATTCCCGGCTGCGCCTGAATCTACTAGCGCCTTATGCTGGGAACGAGGTGCAACCTGTGGAAAACAAACAAGTATGGTTAGGTGCACAACAGAGAGCTCTGGGTAAGTGGGGCGCCTACTCACCTGGAAGGACTCTCCAGTGCGTGGCCTGCCGTGTCGTCCCCTTGGAGACCCCCCCCCCAGCACCTAGCCACAGTGTGTCCTCCACGGCCACAGTAGGTACAGGGGGTGGCCCCCTTCGGACACCTTCTCCTCTCCTCTCTAGCGCCAGCACCCCCGAGCTCCATAGGACTTGGCTCGGAGGTGCTGGAGGGTGGAATGGACGACCCCCACTCAGGACGTCCGCGGGTAGCCAGCAGGGTGTCGAGACGAATGGCCATGTCCACCAACTGGTCAAACGTAAGGGTGGTGTCCCTGCAAGCCAACTCACGACGGACGTCCTCCCGTAGGCTGCATCGGAAGTGGTCTATGAGGGCCCGCTCATTCCACCCTGCGTCTTGCCGCTAGAGTCCGGAACTCCAGTGCAAACTCCTGGGCGCTCCTCCTCCCCTGTCAGAGGTAGAATAGACGCTCTCCCGCCGCTTTCCCCTCAGGTGGATGGTCGAACACAGCCCTGAAGCGACGGGAGAACTCCGCATAGGTGATCGTCGCGGCGTCTATCCTCCTCCATTCGGCGTTGGCCCATTCCAACGCCTTGCCGGTGAGACAGGAGATGAGGGCGGAAACGCTCTCGTGTCCCGAGGGCGCCGGGTGTACGGTGGCTAGGTAGAGTTCTACTTGTAGGAGAAAACCCTGACAACCGGCAGCGGTGCCATCATACGCCCTCGGGAGCGAGAGCCGAATCCCACTGGGTTCCGGAGCTTGGACGAACGGACTGACCGGTGATGGTGGTAAGGTAGGAGGAGGCGCGGGTACCCAACTGGTCTCCAGTCGATGCAGGGTATTCATCACTCCCTGCAGAGCGGTTGTGATTTGGACTATCCTGTCATCCTGTCCGCGGACGTGCTCCTCCCATGACTCGGTCGCTGCTGCTGCTCCTGCTGATTCCATGAAATGGTGTGTAGTTCTGTCAGAATGCGTGGATGTGGTGTAGGAATCAATCGCAGGACACAGAGGCTTAGTCCAAAAGTCTTTAGTCAAGACAAAATGACACGGCTACAAAACAGAGCCGGAGGCACGAGAAAATTACGCTCACTGCGTAAACGAGCAAAATGCAACAAACGCGCACAACAAGTGCGGACTCTCTATAAACAAAACAAATAGAGAAAAATGTACTGACTGCTCCAGCTGACAAAAGAACAACTAAACACAAACACATGCCAGAAACAACGAGAACTTAAAGGACACATAATCAACACTAAACGGGAACAGGTGTACCAAACAGACCAAACCAAACAAACATCGAAAACAAAGAACGGTGGCAGCTAGTACTCCGGAGACGACGACCGCCGAAGCCTGCCCGAACAAGGAGAAGGAGCAGCCTCGGCCGAAACCGTGACAGAGCACTCGTTCTCCAGCGTCCTTTGGACAACCACACCCCTACACCAAGAGCACTCGTTCTCCAGCGTCTTACGGACAACCTTGGCCCTACACCAAGATCACTCGTTCTCCGACGTTCTATGGACAACCACACCCCTACACCAAAAGCAGTTGCTCTCCAGTGTCCTAAGGACAACCTTGTACGTAGTGTAGAATGCCTCTCTGAACGTTTTCAACTTAAAGCGATCCCAACACAGTGGAGTGTATTTCTGTGCTGCTAGTTATGCACAGTGTTGCAGAACCCCTTGTCTACACTACAAAAACCGTCTCAGTAGATTATACCATAAAATGAAACATCTTCCTCAAAACTGCATTTGAGATCTGAATTTGATTATGCCAATTTAACAGGGTTTTGCCATTACATCAGTGATGATTTCACTTCCTGTTCCTCCTCCTCTCCAGTCAGTTGAGATGGTTTGACGATTGATTCAGATTAGTTGGTTGTTGATGATCATCAGTGATGATGTCACATCCTGTTCCTCCTCCTCTCCAGTCAGTAGAGATGGTTTGATGGTTGATTCAGATTAGTTGGTTGTTGATGATCATCGGTGATGATGTCACGTCCTGTTCCTCCTCCTCTCCAGTCAGTAGAGATGGTTTGATGGTTGATTCAGATTAGTTGGTTGTTGATGATCATCAGTGATGATGTCACATCCTGTTCCTCCTCCTCTCCAGTCAGTAGAGATGGTTTGATGGTTGATTCAGATTAGTTGGTTGTTGATGATCATCAGTGATGATGTCACGTCCTGTTCCTCCTCCTCTCCAGTCAGTAGAGATGGTTTGATGGTTGATTCAGATTAGTTGGTTGTTGATGATCATCACTGACAGTCAACATGTACAAACCTCTCATCATCTACACACTATTTTGGCTGACAGGTAATAATCTAGGAAATTATCATTTGTTGTAGATTCATAATATGGTATGATGTATATTCATCCTTTATGTATGCCTATGCTAGTGAAAGTCTTCTCTCCATCTCTCCTCAGGTCTCTCTCTCAGTGTTGAGGTTCACCAGACTCCCTCTACAGTCTTCAGCAGACCAGGAGAGAATGTTCAACTCTTCTGCCACCATCAGAAATCAGACTATAGTGTGATGTTGTGGTACCAGAAATCACCTGGAGAAACCGCACTGAAACTCATTGGATATTTGAATTATAAGAATCCAACCATTGAGAGTTCATATGACAAACATTTCAATATGAGTGGGGATTTGAGTGGCGATGGCCCAAAGAATGCCTCTCTGAACATGTTCAACTTAAAACGACCCCAACACAGTGCAGTGTATTTCTGTGCTGCTAGTTATGCACAGTGTTGCAGATTCCCCTGTCTACACTACAAAAACCTTCTCTCATTCACTGTCTCAGTAGATTATACTGAAGCAACACCTCCCTCACACCTGCACTGAGCTCTGGATTTGATTCAGTGCCAATATAATATCACAGTAAAGCTGTCTGGATTCTGTCATTACATCACTGATGAGGTCACTTCCTGTTCCTCCTCTCCAGTCAGTTCAGATGAGATGTCAGTTGGTTGTCAACGATCACTAAGTCAACATGATCAGACCTCTTCTCATTGTCACTGTCCCACTATTCTGGATCACAGGTAATTTAAGCAACAGTTATTTAGTAGTTCCCTACAATACGTATTAAACATGAAAGTGTAGCAATTTGCATTAATGTGTACAAATAATTACTAATCAAAGGTTTTCTGTAAACTTGAGAAATGGTGGTACAATCCTTTGTTATGTACTGTAAAATAAAAGTAATGTTCTCTCTCTCCCCACAGGTGTCTCTCTCAGTAAATCAGTGTCCCAGTCTCCCTCCGCGTTGCTGGTAAAGCCTAATACTTCTGTCACACTCAACTGCAGTCATAAAATCCCCAGCTATAACACTATCCTCTGGTACCAGCGTTCTGTGGGAGACACGGCCCTAAACCTCATAGCGTATACATACTATAAAACCCCTACAGTTGAACCCCCATATAAAGGTTATTTTGATGTGAAAGGAGATGGAGAGAATGATGCCTACCTTAATCTCCTCAAACTGAGACAAGCTGAAGACAGTGGGGAGTATTTCTGTGCAGCCAGTCTACACAGTGGTGCAGAGACCAAGTCTACTCTACAAAAACCTCTACCTTTCAGATCCATCTGACACTATATCAACACACCTGCATTAAACCACATGAACTAACAGACGTCTGTTCAGAGAGAGAGACTGGGGGAGAGAGAGAGAGAGCGAGAGAGAGAGAGAGAGAGAGAGAGAGAGAGAGAGAGAGAGAGAGAGAGAGAGAGAGAGAGAGAGAGAGAGAGCAGAGCATTAGTATCTGCCAATCAAAGTCACTGTGATAATGTACTTTCCCCTGTCTGTCTCTGTGTGAATCTTTACACAGATGATCTGCTCTTTTCTCTCTGTAGTTCAGACAGACTGTCACCATGATCCTCACTGTCTGTTCGGTATCACTATGTCTCACAGGTAAGACTAAGACCATAATAATATTTTAAGGTACCAGACATTTCATTGTCATGGAGGAAATCTGTGTTTGCTAGCAATTGTGTCTCATTTGGATACATAGAAATCTGTTGACAATCAATTCAAAGGTCAACTTAGATTCACAAACATTTGATCATCTCCTCCTCATCTTCCTCTTCTCTTCCTCCTCCTCTTCCTCCTCCTCCTCCTCCCCTCTTCTTGTCCTCTGCTTTTCCTCTCTTCCTCTCCTCCTCTCCTACTCTTCCTCCTCCTCCCCTCTTCTTGTCCTCTCCTCTTCCTCCCCTCTTCCTCCTCCTCCTCTCCTCCTCTCTTCCTCATCTTCCTGCTCCTCCTCCTCCTCCCCTCCTCCTCTTCATCCTCTTCCTCCTCCTCTTCCTCCTTCCAGGGTTGGGTCTAGGTACCAGAGTTGTCCAGACTCCTGCTACCTTGGTTGAAGGTTTCGGGTAAGCTTGGCGTCGGGTAAGTTTGGCTTTATACATAGCTTGGGCTTTGTCGAGTAAGGCTTAAACTATGTATTTAGATTGTAGTTAGGTATTGTAGGTAGGTATCGTGGGTTGTTGTAGGTAGTTGTTATATGTAATTATTGTAGGTTAGTATTGTATTCGGCGGTGCCGGGTGTAGCACAAAGCTAGCTAGCTAGCTAACTCACCACCTGGACTAGCTGGCGAGTAGCTATTAGCAACGGTATAGTTGTTTCACGCCTGAGAGTGCCTGTAATTACGCCAGCTGGCTGCCTACAATAATTACATACAATAACTGCCTACCATTCAGCTGTTTTCTAACCTCATTGTCTGAACCGTTAACGTTAGGTAGCAAGTGGCTACTGTGCTTGAAAATTAGCAAGCTTGTTGCAACCTGGATAGCTACTTGTAAACAATAGCTGGAACGACCGAGCGAACAGACGCGAACTGGCTGAGTCAATTCAGTGGCTAGCTTTGCACTTGGCTAGCTAACAGTAGCTGCTAGGGGTAAGTCATAACCTACACTTGTGTTTTGTTTTTTACATATTGATAGCCCGAGTCGCTCAAGGAATTCGGGACATGGGTGACTAGTTAACGTTAGTTTGGCTGTCTCTGTGTGTTCGTGCCGTGAAAGGAGGGGTTCTTCTTTGTCTGAAAGCAATGGCTAGCTAGTTTGCTAACTATTCTAGCTAACTAACTGGCTGAATAAGTTGACGACGGACTCGCTCAAGCTGTCGGGACTAACCCACAACGTTAGACACGGACACGAACGATCTGCTTGTGTGTTGATACACTGGTGGTTGTTGTGGCTGAGTATTGGCGCTAAACCCTGCTGCTGTTGACCGGCATGCTAGCTGGCTGTGGCGTCTTATGACGAGGTGCCCGGACGTTTTTCACGGAATAATACTGCACCTAGTTAGCTAGCTGAATAAACTAGGTTAGTCTATTCCTAGAAAACATTGAACCGCTGTAGTTTACAACAATTATAGTTTCTGAGGTGGAAGTTGGGAGAGTTATATTTGGGAGTTGTGGTGAGGGAGGCCCCGCTCATTTTATTCCGATCTCCTCTGCATTATTGTAGCCATCTGCTGCAGCCTGTCAACTATGCCTCTGCCTATCCCTGTTCTCTCCTCTCCGCACAGGCTACACAAACGCCTCACACCGCGTGGCTGCTGCCTCTCTAACCTGGTGGTCCCTGCACGCACGACCCACGTGGAGTTCCAGGTCTCAGGCAGCCTCTGGAACTGCCGTTCTGCTGCCAACAAGGCAGACTTCATCCCAGCCTATGCTACCCTCCAGTCCCTCGACTTCTTGGCGCTGACGGAAACATGGATTACCACTGAAAACACTGCTACTCCTGCTGCTCTCTCCTCGTCTGACCATGTGTTCTCGCATACCCCGAGAGCATCTGGTCAGCGGGGTGGTGGCACAGGAATCCTCATCTCTCCCAAGTGGACATTCTCAATTTTTCCCCTGACCCATCTGTCTATCTCCTCATTTGAATTCCATGCTGTCACAGTCACTAGCCCATTTAAGCTTAATATCCTTGTCATATATCGCCCTCCAGGTTCCCTTGGAGAGTTCATCAATGAGCTTGACGCCTTGATAAGTTCCTTTCCTGAGTATGGCTCACCCCTCACAGTTCTGGGGGATTTCAACCTCCCTACGTCTACATTTGACTCATTTCTCTCTGCCTCCTTCTTTCCACTCCTCTCCTCTTTTGACATCACCCTCTCACCGTCCCCCCCTACTCACAAGGCAAGCAATACGCTTGACCTCATCTTTACTAGATGCTGTTCTTCTACTAATCTCACTGCAACTCCCCTCCAAGTCTCCGACCACTACTTTGTATCCTTTTCTCTCTCCCTCTCCTCCAACACTACTCACTCTGCCCCTACACAGATGGTAATGCGCCGTCGCAACCTTCGCTCTCTCTCTCCCGCTACTCTCTCCTCTTCCATCCTATCATCTCTTCCCTCTGATCAATCCTTCTCCCTCCAATCTCCTGATTCTGCCTCCTCAACCCTCCTCTCCTCCCTTTCTGCATCCTTTGACTCTCTATGTCCCCTATCCTCCCGGCCGGCTCGGTCCTCCCCTCCAGCTCCGTGGCTTGATGACTCATTGCGAGCTCACAGAACAGAGCTCCGGGCAGCTGAGCGAAAATGGAAGAAAACTAGACTCCCTGCAGACCTGGCATCTTTTCACTCCCTCCTCTCTACATTTTCTTCATCTGTTTCTGCTGCTAAGGCCACTTTCTACCACTCTAAATTCCAAGCATCCGCCTCTAACCCTAGGAAGCTCTTTGCCACATTCTCCTCCCTGCTGAATCCCCCCCCCCCCCCCCCCCTCTCTGTGGATGACTTCGTCAACCATTTTGAAAAGAAGGTTGACGACATCCGATCCTCGTTTGTTAAGTCAAATGACACTGCTGGTCCTGCTCACACTGCCCTACCCTATGCTTTGACTTCTTTCTCCCCTCTCTCTCCAGATAAAATCTTGCGACTTGTGACGGCAGGCCGCCCAACAACCTGCCCGCTTGACCCTATCCCCTCCTCTCTTCTCCAGACCATCTCCGGTGACCTTCTCCCTTACCTCACCTCGCTGATCAACTCATCCTTGACCGCTGGCTATGTCCCTTCCGTCTTCAAGAGAGCGAGAGTTGCACCCCTTCTCAAAAAACCAACACTCGATCCCTCCGATGTCAACAACTACAGACCAGTATCCCTTCTTTCTTTTCTCTCCAAAACTATTGAGCGTGCCGTCTTTAGCCAACTCTCTTGCTATCTCTCTCAGAATGACCTTCTTGATCCAAACCAGTCAGGTTTCAAGACTGGTCATTCAACTGAGACTGCTCTTCTCTGTGTCACAGAGGCTCTCCGCACTGCTAAAGCTAACTCTCTCTCCTCTGCTCTTGTCCTTCTAGACCTGTCTGCTGCCTTTGATACTGTGAACCATCAGATCCTCCTCTCTACCCTCTCCGAGCTGGGCATCTCCGGTGCGGCTCACTCTTGGATTGCGTCCTACCTGACCGGTCGCTCCTACCAAGTGGCGTGGCGAGAAGCTGTCTCTGCACCACGTGCTCTCACCACTGGTGTCCCCCAGGGCTCAGTTCTAGGCCCTCTCCTATTCTCGCTATACACCAAGTCACTTGGCTCTGTCATATCCTCATATGGCCTCTCCTATCATTGCTACGCTGACGACACACAACTCATCTTCTCCTTTCCCCCTTCTGATAACCAGGTGGCGAATCGCATCTCTGCATGTCTGGCAGACATATCAGTATGGATGACGGATCACCACCTCAAGCTGAACCTCGGCAAGACGGAGCTGCTCTTCCTCCCGGGGAAGGACTGCCCGTTCCATGATCTCGCCATCACGGTTGACAACTCCGTTGTGTCCTCCTCCCAGAGTGCGAAGAGCCTTGGCGTGACCCTGGACAACACCCTGTCGTTCTCCGCTAACATCAAGGCGGTGACCCGATCCTGTAGGTTCATGCTCTTCAACATTCGGAGAGTACGACCCTACCTTACACAGGAAGCGGCACAGGTCCTAATCCAGGCACTTGTCATCTCCCGTCTGGATTACTGCAACTCGCTGTTGGCTGGGCTCCCTGCCTGTGCCATTAAACCCCTACAACTCATCCAGAATGCCGCAGCCCGTCTGGTGTTCAACCTTCCCAAGTTCTCTCACGTCACCCCGCTCCTCCGCACACTCCACTGGCTTCCAGTTGAAGCTCGCATCTGCTACAAGACCATGGTGCTTGCCTACGGAGCTGTGAGGGGAACGGCACCTCCGTACCTTCAGGCTCTGATCAGTCCCTACACCCAAACGAAGGCACTGCGTTCATCCACCTCTGGCCTGCTGGCTCCCCTACCTCTGCGGAAGCATAGGTCCCGCTCAGCCCAGTCTTAACTGTTCGCTGCTCTGGCACCCCAATGGTGGAACAAGCTCCCTCACGACGCCAGGACAGCGGAGTCACTCACCACCTTCCGGAGACATTTGAAACCCCACCTCTTTAAGGAATAACTGGGATAGGATAAAGTAATCCTTCTACCCCCCCCACCCCCCCCCCCCCCCCCCCCCCAAAAAAAAACCATTGTATAGTGGTTATCCCACTGGCTATAAGGTATTTTTATTTGTAAGTCGCTAAATGACGTAAATGTAAATGTTGGTAATGACCCCAGGAGACTCCGCTGAGCTCAGCTGTTCTCCCAGTATAAAAGACTATGATGTTATCCTCTGGGACAGACTGTCTCATTCTCAGGACCGACAGCTACAACTGCTGGGGAACCTTTACACAACCCACCAAACCCCAGAATCCAGTTTCAAGGACCAATTTAAATTAAGAGGAAACACAGAAGAGTATTGTGATTTAAGCATTTCCAACCTGACACAAGAGGACAGTGCAGTGTATTTCTGTGCTGCCAGAGAGCACAGGGCAGCAGATCCTATCTCAGCCCTACAAAACCCACATCTCAAATACACAGTCACACCTCACACCTTCACTACAGTGTTCTGAACCACATCCTCAATACTAAACATCCTCACTACTAAACATCCACAATACTAAACATCCTCAATACTAAACATCCTCAATACTAAACATCCTCAATACTAAACATCCTCAATACTAAACATCCACAATACTAAACATCCACAATACTAAACATCCTCAATACTAAACATCCTCAATACTAAACATCCACAATACTAAAAGCATCCTCAATACTAAACATCCTCAATACTAAACATCAACATAAATAAACATCCACAATAATACAAATCCCAAAAAATTATAACATTTAGGGTTTATTTCCTTCAAAATAAAGAGAGCCTTTCTTTTTTACAAACTCTATGTTTTGTTTTATGTCACCGTAGCAACGCCTTCCAGCCGATCCAGCAGAGAGCAGTGATGTCACACTGTACTGTAGGGCGATACATCAGCTATAAGCTCCTCCCACCTCAGAACAAACACTCTGAACACTCAGAATGTGTGTTGGTGTTCTACATTCTACTCATAGAGATGGAGGTATCACTGATTCTGCTGCAACACCCAGAGCAGGGCTCTCCAAGCTTGTCTAGCATGACAGATACTTTTAAACAATTTAACATGTCGCGAGTGACTCTTTTTTTTTTTATAGCTTTCAAATGTGTTTTCTGTCAATATACCTGGTAAAAATGATCGTTAATAAACAGCATTGGGCATGACAGGCCTCATAAAATAATATTTTGTATTTTCCCGAATTCTGTGTCTCGATTTTATTTTTCCTGGTTTTGGATTTGTTTCTGTTTTTTTACCCTAAATATTACAATTATTCATAGAGAAACAACAAAAAATGGATGTTCTCCGTCTGTCAAAGCTTAAATCACATCAGAAGACCATTTTTGAGGTCTCGATTATTTTGTGAAACACCTTTAATTGTGCATCTAGCAAGACAGGAAAGTGTCAGTCTAGAGATGTTGCGGCTGTTTGGGATACTGCTGCAGCACGTCATGGCAGAGTTTGTAAAGCAATGGCCACCTAATTGATACAAATCATTATGATAGAGTTCTGCCAGGGAAGCCTACTTTGCTCTTAACATATATTAATTGAGAAGGTTGTTGGGGAAAGTATTTCTGTCTACTGTAGTGTCGAGTACAAGAGTACATTCGCGCTACGAAATAAGCAAAAACTTACCTCAGGAATATTATAAGTACCTCAATAACATTTTATTTTATTTATTTTAATCCGTCATTTTATTTTATTTATTTTAATCCGTCAACATATCTCTAATTTATCAATTCAATAGGTCTCAAGAAAACAGTTTCATCTTCAAACAGCAGCCGATGTAACAACCAGAATACACCATTAGACTCTAAATCTCTTTTGCTCCTTCGTTCGTCTGAGCCTCCCCACAGTGTAGCAGAGGAGTGACCTATTTACCCCTACGTCACTCTAGTGTCGTAAAATCACACGCATGCGCAGTACATTCATCACTACGATTTCACAGTGGAAGGAGTTCCCTCTCAGCTCTCTTCACTCCAGACAACAGAACGTTAGCATTCCCGCTATAGCTCCTCTCCTTTACCCTTATAGACAAACAATAACACTTAACAGAGCTCAAAAAACATCAGGCACCAAGCCCAAACTATCTAAACACAATATTGGTGGCTCGTCCCATTCCAATGGACCACCAAGGAAAAAATATCGAACATAACCTGCATCAAAATTGGCATGTAGCAAGAATTAGCATTTAGCATTTAGCATTAGCATTAGCATGTAGCATGAAGCATCATTAGCAGGCCACGTTTAGCATTTCTCCCTCCGCCGTGCCGTAAAATTCTTTATGAGTGCTAAATTTGTGCTACCACGAGGTCCCTGTGGAATTGAAATGAGTGGTCACATCAATCAAACAATTCGTCAACTATCAGCTGAGCGGTAACATACAATATCAATATACCACGGCCTCCAGTCCCCAGGACTCACCTAATCACACCTAACGCGTTATTAGGATTTTTGGCCCACCTTAGAGGTCGCCTTTATAAAAGGGCTTACCGTTGATTCACAGCAGTTCTAAGTTACATACATATGCCTAGGCCTTATTCCTCTCAATCGATTGTTCTTGAACTCTTATTCAAGCAAAATATCTCTATAGACACTCTATAGACACTCCCCCCTTTTGCGCTGTTTACCAGTGCAAAGACATTTAGAATGGTTAGGCCAGACCCCTAGTCCACAGCAATAAAAGCAACAGCAGCACACACCGGTCCTTTACGGTACATCTCTCCAGCGCACACCCAAAAGCAGACGAAGGAAACACACACAAGACCGTGAGAAATCTCACTTTAAGCCGGCGTCTTGAGCGAGAGTCACGTCGTTGCTCATGAATATAACACTGAAGAGACGCAGACCCGCCTCATCACTCGTCGCCAAATTTTGTAGTGTCGAGTCAATGTTGCTAATTATGCTGTAACAAAGGAGTCCGCTTATACTGAGCTTTGATCATAAGTTTTATTCATATCACAAGATTTCAGCATAAGTTTACAGATGTCTAGAGCATCCGGAGAGCAGAGTCCCAAAAGAATATGTCTGCTCTAATGTTCTTTGTTCAAACCCAGTACTTATAATATTCCCGGCTCCCTCTGAATATTAAAACGGCTCCCTCTGAAACTGAATAAACATCCTCTCAGGTTCCAATTGCATTGCTAAGTGGCTACATATGGCAGGGACAGACTGGGACAAAAATTCAACCCCGGCATTTTATCAGCACCTGCCCACATCACTGAGTTCCTCTGTCTGGAGATACAACTCACCACTATAACTGTTCCTCTGTCTGGAGATACAACTCACCACTATAACTGTTCCTCTGTCTGGAGATACAACTCACCACTATAACTGTTCCTCTGTCTGGAGATACAACTCACCACTATAACTGTTCCTCTGTCTGGAGATACAACTCACCACTATAACTGTTCCTCTGTCTGGAGATACAACTCACCACTATAACTGTTCCTCTGTCTGGAGATACAACTCACCACTATAACTGTTCCTCTGTCTGGAGATACAACTCACCACTATAACTGTTACTCTGTCTGGAGATACAACTCACCACTATAACTGTTCCTCTGTCTGGAGATACAACTCACCACTATAACTGTTCCTCTGTCTGGAGATACAACTCATCACTATAACTGTTCCTCTGTCTGGAGATACAACTCACCACTATAACTGTTCCTCTGTCTGGAGATACAACACACCACTATAACTGTTCCTCTGTCTGGAGATACAACTCACCACTATAACTGTTCCTCTGTCTGGAGATACAACTCACCACTATAACTGTTCCTCTATCTGGAGATACAACTCACCACTATAACTGTTCCTCTGTCTGGAGATACAACTCACCACTATAACTGTTCCTCTGTCTGGAGATACAACACACCACTATAACTGTTCCTCTGTCTGGAGATACAACTCATCACTATAACTGTTCCTCTATCTGGAGATACAACTCACCACTATAACTGTTCCTCTGTCTGGAGATACAACTCACCACTATAACTGTTCCTCTGTCTGGAGATACAACTCACCACTATAACTGTTCCTCTGTCTGGAGACACAACTCACCACTATAACTGTTCCTCTGTCTGGAGATACAACTCACCACTATAACTGTTCCTCTGTCTGGAGATACAACACACCACTATAACTGTTCCTCTGTCTGGAGATTCAACTCACCACTATAACTGTTCCTCTGTCTGGAGATACAACTCACCACTATAACTGTTCCTCTGTCTGGAGATACAACTCACCACTATATCTGTTCCTCTGTCTGGAGATACAACTCACCGATATAACTGTTCCTCTGTCTGGAGATACAACTCACCACTATAAAAAGACACGTCCCATCAAGTTCTCCGTGGGCCGCATGGTGTCCAACACCTTTGATGCACTCGGCTGCAACACCTCCTCCTGCAAGTTGCTCCATCTAAGCCAGGGTTCTTCAATTCCGGTCCTGGAGGGCCGAAACACTTCTGTTTTTTTATTTTTTCCTGGTAGTTAATTGCACTCACCTGGTGTCCCAGGTCTGAATTAGCCCCTGATTAGAAGGAGAGGGTGATAAACAGAGGTGTTTCGGCCCTCCAGGACCGGAATTGAAGAACCCTGATCTACGCCATGGCCCAAACCAGTGAAACCAAAGAAGATTTCATGATCGGCCCCCTCTCGTCACCACCCTTCCCCATCTACAGGATCAGACCCATAGGGATAGCAACACTAAGTACTCTGGAAGGAAACAACTAATTATTGACCTCTCTGCCCCCCGCAACAGCCACATCCCCAGTATCAACAGCCTCATTCCCAGTATCAACAGCCACATCCCCAGTATCAATAGCCTCATTCCCAGCCAAGACTTCTCTTTAGAGTATCTTTTCCAGAAATTCAGGACCGTGGCTCTAGCCTCCGACTCATATTCCTCCGTTTTCAGAAACCATCTTCACCTGAACCCTTCCCTCCGCCACCTGATCGCCCAATGAACCATCCGCATCAGTCTCGCCCCCCGGACCCTCTATTCCTATTGGACATCCTGGAGATGCTTCCACTCTTTCCGCACAACAACATCCCCTTCCTTTCCTTCGACCATCCAGGCCCATTCCTCTCTCTCCATCTGCACGTCGACCATCCAAGTTTACCTCACGTCATCAATTTCTTTGTGAAACTCCTCACTGGTGCCCCGTGCCCTGCCATCTCCAGTCCACAAACAACTCAACTCCTCAAAGGTCTTCAAAGAATAGAACCAGTCCTTTCTTCATGACACCGTCTTCCTCACCTCCTGCATCCAGACCCTCAGATCCAGATATCTTTCCCCTTCTGTCGACGCTGCCCTTGAATCCATGTTCCTCCTCGCCTTCTTCAGATTCCAGAGATGCTATGAATTTCCCTCTGCTTCCAACTCCTTCCATCCTGACCGTCACTCCTGCATCTCAGACATCACCATCCAATCTCAAGACTCCCTCATCTTCACCCTCAAAAGAACCAAGACAGATCAGCCTTTAAAAACCTCTCCCGTCTTCCTGTTCCACCTCCCATCCTTCATCAGCCCTTATGAAACTCTGGCCTACCTCACCAACCTCCGGCCATCCCTCACCAACCCCCTCTTCATCACAGAAACCGGCCATGTTGCTTCCCGCCATTGGGTCCATCTCCATCTCATCATCTTCAAATCCGTTTTCCTCTTTCACTTCTCCGGACACTCCTTCCAGATCGGTGCCGCCACCTCTGCTTCTCACCAAGGGCTGCCTGACCACACAGTTCAACTTCTAGGCCGCTGGTCCTCCCAAGCCTACCACAGCTACATCCGATCCAACCCACAAGATCACCTCTGAGCCCACAATACCCTCTGTTCCTGAACTATTATCCTTCAGTCCTGACCTTTTGGGGTTTGCACTGCACAAGCCACCTACCCCGAACAGGACTGCTTCCCCTACACCAAGAGCACTCGTTCTCCAACGTTCTATGGACAACCACACCCCTACACCAAAAGAAGTTGCTCTCCAGTGTCCTAAGGACAACCTTGTACGTAGTGTAGAATGCCTCTCTGAACGTTTTCAACTTAAAGCGACCCCAACACAGTGGAGTGTATTTCTCTGCTGCTAGTTATGCACATTGTTGCAGAACCCCCTGTCTACACTACAAAAACCGTCTCAGTAGATTATACCATAAAATGAAACATCTTCCTCAAAACTGCATTTGAGATCTGAATTTGATTGTGCCAATTTAACAGGGTTTTGCCATTACATCAGTGATGATGTCACTTCCTGTTCCTCCTCCTCTCCAGTCAGTTGAGATGGTTTGATGGTTGATTCAGATTAGTTGGTTGTTGATGATCATCAGTGATGATGTCACTTCCTGTTCCTCCTCCTCTCCAGGCAGTTGAGATGGTTTGACGGTTGATTCAGATTAGTTGGTTGTTGATGATCATCGGTGATGATGTCACTTCCTGTTCCTCCTCCTCTCCGTTCAGTTGAGATGGTTTGATGGTTGATTCAGATTAGTTGGTTGTTGATGATCATCGGTGATGATGTCACTTCCTGTTCCTCCTCCTCTCCAGGCAGTTGAGATGGTTTGATGGTTGATTCAGATTAGTTGGTTGTTGATGATCATCGGTGATGATGTCACTTCCTGTTCCTCCTCCTCTCCAGTCAGTTGAGATGGTTTGACGGTTGATTCAGATTAGTTGGTTGTTGATGATCATCGGTGATGATGTCACTTCCTGTTCCTCCTCTCCAGTCAGTTGAGATGGTTTGATGGTTGATTCAGATTAGTTGGTTGTTGATGATCATCGGTGATGATGTCACTTCCTGTTCTTCCTCTCCAGTCAGTTGAGATGGTTTGATGGTTGATTCAGATTAGTTGGTTGTTGATGATCATCGGTGATGATGTCACTTCCTTTTCCTCCTCCTCTCCAGTCAGTTGAGATGGTTTGATGGTTGATTCAGATTAGTTGGTTGTTGATGATCATCAGTGATGATGTCACTTCCTGTTCCTCCTCCTCTCCAGTCAGTTGAGATGGTTTGATGGTTGATTCAGATTAGTTGGTTGTTGATGATCATCAGTGATGATGTCACTTCCTGTTCCTCCTCCTCTCCAGTCAGTAGAGATGGTTTGATGGTTGATTCAGATTAGTTGGTTGTTGATGATCATCACTGACAGTCAACATGTACAACCCTCTCATCATCTACACACTATTTTGGCTGACAGGTAATAATCTAGGAAATTATCATTTGTTGTAGATTCATAATATGGTATGATGTATATTCATCCTTTATGTATGCCTATGCTAGTGAAAGTCTTCTCTCCATCTCTCCTCAGGTCTCTCTCTCAGTGTTGAGGTTCACCAGACTCCCTCTACAGTCTTCAGCAGACCAGGAGAGAATGTTCAACTCTTCTGCCACCATCAGAAATCAGACTATAGAGTGATGCTGTGGTACCAGAAATCACAAGGAGAAACAGCACTGAAACTCATAGGAAATCTGTATTATAAGAATCCAACCATTGAGAGTTCATATGACAAACATTTCAATATGAGTGGGGATTTGAGTGCCGATGGCCCAAAGAATGCCTCTCTGAACATGTTCAACTTAAAACGACCCCAACACAGTGCAGTGTATTTCTGTGCTGCTAGTTATGCACAGTGTTGCAGATTCCCCTGTCTACACTAAAAAACCTCCTCTCATTCACTGTCTCAGTAGATTATACTGAAGCAACACCTCCCTCACACCTGCACTGAGCTCTGGATTTGATTCAGTGCCAATATAATATCACAGTAAAGCTGTCTGGATTCTGTCATTACATCACTGATGAGGTCACTTCCTGTTCCTCCTCTCCAGTCAGTTCAGATGAGATGTCAGTTGGTTGTCAACGATCACTAAGTCAACATGATCAGACCTCTTCTCATTGTCACTGTCCCACTATTCTGGATCACAGGTAATTTAAGCAACAGTTATTTAGTAGTTCCCTACAATACGTATTAAACATGAAAGTGTAGCAATTTGCATTAATGTGTACAAATAATTACTAATCAAAGGTTTTCTGTAAACTTGAGAAATGGTGGTACAATCCTTTGTTATGTACTGTAAAATAAAAGTAATGTTCTCTCTCTCCCCACAGGTGTCTCTCTCAGTAAATCAGTGTCCCAGTCTCCCTCCGCGTTGCTGGTAAAGCCTAATACTTCTGTCACACTCAACTGCAGTCATAAAATCCCCAGCTATGACACTATCCTCTGGTACCAGCGTTCTGTGGGAGACACGGCCCTAAACCTCATAGCGTATACATACTATAAAACCCCTACAGTTGAACCCCCATATAAAGGTTATTTTGACGTGACAGGAGATGGAGAGAATGATGCCTACCTTCATCTCCTCAAACTGAGACAAGCTGAAGACAGTGGGGAGTATTTCTGTGCAGCCAGTCGACACAGTGGTGCAGAGACCAAGTCTACTCTACAAAAACCTCTACCTTTCAGATCCATCTGACACTATATCAACACACCTGCATTAAACCACATGAACTAACAGATGTCTGTTCAGAGAGAGAGACTGGGGGAGAGGAGAGAGAGAGAGAGAGAGAGAGAGAGAGAGAGAGAGAGAGAGAGAGAGAGAGAGAGAGAGAGAGAGAGAGAGAGAGAGAGAGAGAGAGAGAGAGAGAGAGAGCCCCCAACACAAGGTGCGCAAAATATGGTGCCCAAAAACACAAGATGCACTCCACATCCTGTCCCAGCCTGACTTTGGCACACCAGGCCACATTATTATTCACACCGGCACCAACAACCTGCGAGAGGAGCAGGAGAGAGTAGGCAGCCTGGTCAACAGAGTAGCAGAGAGGGCCTCTGAGTGGTTCCCCAACTCCCACATCACCATCTCCACTCTGCTGCCCCGCAAAGACTTTCATCCCCGTACCATCCAGAAAGCCAACGCTGACATCACCAGAGGGTGTGGCCTACTCCCGAACATACACATTGCTCACCACCCAACAATCACCCCAGAGCATCTACACGACCACTCCCACCTGAGGAAGCAGACAGTAGGGATGTTTGCCAAGTCCCTAAAGGACGTAGCACTTGGTAGACAAACACCCCATGCTGTACTGGACAGAGGAGCACCCAGAGACCCCTACCAGACCACTGCACCACCAAGGAGCCCCAGGCCCCTTCAACGCCACACCAGACCCAGTGCACCCCACAGGCCCCACACACCCCCAGAGCATCACCACTTCCATCGGCTTAGCCAGACCAGACCGGGCCCAGCCTATTATCCCGCACCAGACCACCACCCCTACCAGACCAGAGAGGAAGTCCCACAGCCCAGACCTGGCCCCCCTCCACCTCACAGGGCCCAACAGCAGGACCAGCGCAGCTACGCGGAGGTCGTCAGAGGACAGGAGAACCCTGTAGGATTAAGTGAGATTAAACAGCTCCTCCAATACATCTGCACTAAACTGCACTAAACACACACGGACGCATACACACACACACCACACACACACACACACACACACCTATTGTACTAGAATTTACTTGTTCAATGAATAGGAATATTTAACAGAATAACAGAATAAATGTTAGCTGATATCCTGTTTATCTCGCTCTTAACAACTTATTAGTTAATCGTTACTGTATTTCTGACTGCTACTCTTTCTTTTTGCAACATGAAATCACTATCAGTTAGCATGTGGAACATTCAGGGTCTAAACTCATCAACCTTTGGTCTGAAGAGTTTAGCACTGGAGTTCAACAAAAATCTGAAAGATGTTGACGTCATCATTCTGCAGGAGACATGGTGTAAGGCTGACGTTGTCACTCACTGTCCCACAGGCTACAGAGAGGTCATTGTGCCATCACAGAAACACAGCTCTGTCAATAGAGGCAGAGACTCTGGAGGATTGATCATTTGGTACAAATCCGAACTACAAAATCTAATTGATCCCCTCAAAATTGGCAAATACCACATTTGGTTAAAACTAAAAAAAGAACTTGTACTGACAGGAAAAGATGTGTTCCTTTGCGCAATATATATCCCCCCCTCAGAATCCCCATATTACTCAGAGGAGATCTTCCCCACCCTCGAGGAAGAGACGTGCCATTTCCAGGCCCAGGGAAATGTGCTCATCTGTGGGGACACAAATGCGCGCACAGGAACACTACCTGATCTAACGAGCACACGAGGGGACAGCTTTATTACAGGCCATACTGTTTCTAACTATCTTAATCTCCCCCATAGAAACAACAGTGACAGCACCGTCAACAAAAACGGAAGGGATCTTTTGCAGCTCTGTAGAAGCCTGGGTCTGTACTTTGTCAATGGTAGGTTACGGGGGGACTCTTTGGGGAGATTCACCTACTGCTCACCTCTTGGCCACAGTACAGTAGACTATATGATCACAGACATGGACCCTTTCTCTCTCAGCTCATTCACTGTCAAGCCACTAACACCTCTGTCCGATCACAGCCAAATTACGTTGTTCCTCAAAAGAACAGACCTGGAAACAACCACACATTCACAGCCCAGTAAGCTGTACAACATCAGAAATTCATACAGATGGGCCAAAAACAGCACAGAAGAATACCAGAAAGCAACCTGGAACCAAAATATCCAAACACTCTTAGATAACTTTCTGGATACCACATTCACTCACAGTAAAGAAGGCATCAATCTAGCAGTACGAAACATCAACTATATATTCAGGCAAACGGCAAAAGAAGCACAATTGAAATTGATAAAAAACAAAACTAAAAAAATCACAGATGACAACTGGTTTGATGCAGATTGTAAAATTATAAGGAAAAAACTTAGAACACTATCCAACCAAAAGCACAGAGACTCAAATAATGGTGAATTACGCCTTCATTACTGTGAGACTTTAAAACTCTATAAACGTACACTCAGAACCAAAAAAGCACAGTACAACAGCAAGCAGCTGACACTAATTGAGGAGTCCATAAACACAAACAACTTTTGGCAAAATTGGAAAAAACTAAAAAAATCTAAACAAGAGGAATTAGCAATACAAAATGGTGACATATGGACAACCCATTTCAAAACACTCTACAACACCGTTCAAATTGACACAAACGCAGAACAACGCCAAATCCATGAGAAGTTGAATGGATTAGAAAAAGCTATAAAGGACAATCAAAACCCATTGGACTCCCCAATTACTGACCAGGAGCTCTATAAGAAACTTCAGGCTCTCAAAATTAAAAAAGCCTGCGGACCTGATGGCATCCTAAATGAAATGCTCAAACTCATTAGTGCAAAATTTCAATTGGCTATATTAAAATTGTTTAATTTGATCCTGAGTGTAGGTTATTTCCCTGACATCTGGAATCAAGGACTCATAACCCCAATCTTTAAGAATGGAGACAAATTTGACCCTAACAATTACAGAGGCATTTGTGTGAACAGTAACCTGGGGAAGGTTTTCTGTAGTATCATCAATGTAAGAGTTCTAAACTTCCTTAATAAGCACAATGTCTTGAGTAAAAGCCAAATTGGATTTATACCAAAACATCGCACAACTGATCATATTTACACCTTACACACCCTGATAGATAAACATGTCCACCAAAATAATACCAAAATATACACTTGCTTTATCGACTTCCAAAAAGCATTTGATTCTATTTGGCATACAGGACTGTTCTACAAAGTTATTGAAAGTGGTGTAGGGGGTAAAACATATGACATAATTAAATCAATGTATACTGGCAATACGTGCAGCATTAAAATTGGTAAGAAAAGGACAGAATTCTTTAACCAGGGGCGGGGCCTTCGTCAGGGTTGCAATCTGAGCCCTGCACTCTTCAATATTTACATTAACGAATTGGCCACTATTCTAGAAAAATCCTCAGCCCCTGGTGTTAGTCTCCACAATTCAGAAGTTAAATGCCTACTCTTCGCAGATGACCTATGCCTGCTGTCACCCACAGCACCTGGCCTACAGCAGAGCCTGGACCTGCTAGAGCAGTACTGCCAGACCTGGGCCCTGGCAGTAAACCCCAAAAAGACTAAAATAATGATTTTCCAGAGAAGATCCAGATCTCAGGGAATTAGACCAAAGTTCTCAATTGGTACAAAATATATAGAGTACTGTACACACTACAATTACTTAGGTTTAAAAATAAGCTCAACTGGACACCTTAATGAGGCAGTGAATGAACTGAGAGAGAAAGCACGCAGGGCATTCTACGCCATTAAAAAGCAAATTCAAATTGAAATACCTATTAAAATTTGGCTAAAACTAATTGAATATGTCATTGAACCAATTGCACTTTATGGCAGCGAGGTGTGGGGTCCACTTGCAAAACAAGATTTCATCAAATGGGACAAACACCCCATTGAAACCCTACATGCAGAGTTCTGTAAGATTCTCCTACGTGTCCAGAGGAAAACTACAAACAATGCATGCAGGGCAGAATTAGGCCAATATCCACTAATAATAAAAACTCAAAAAAGAGCAATTAAGTTTTGGAAACATCTAAAATACAGTGACCCCCTCTCATATCATTACCAAGCCCTGCAATGCCAAGAGCTGAGCAAAGAAAAGAGTCCCCTCATCCAGCTGGTCCTGGGGCCGAGTTCACAAACCTGTTCTACTAACACACTGAAGCCTCAGGACCAGAACATCCAATCAATCAGAATAAACCAAATTACAACACAGTCAAAACAAAACTACATTGCTTATTGGGAAACACAAGCACAAACACAAAGCAAAATGCAGTGCTATCTGGCCCTAAATCGACAGTACACTATGGCTAAATATTTGACCATGGTTACTGATCAAAACCTTAGAAAAACCTTGACAAAGTACAGGCTCAGTGAGCACAGCCTTGCCATTGAGAAGGGTAGACACAGGAAAACCTGGCTCCCTGTAGAGGAAAGGCTGTGCAACCACTGCACAACAGCAGAACCTGAGACGGAGCTGCATTTCCTGACAAAATGTCAAAAATATAAAACAATTAGAGAGTGTCATTTCCCCAAATTTGAAATCCTTATTCAAGGTTTTAAAGACCTCTCTGATGAGGATAGGCTACCCATCCTGTTGGGGGAGGACGCAGAGAGCTGTGGGTTGGCAGCGCACTACATTGCTGCCTGCCATAAGTTGAGGGACAGTGTCTGACAGACCAATAAACCTGCACATGTCCTCAACTGTATGATTATTGTTATTGTTGAATGTATGGTTATATTGACCGTTGGTTATTGTTGTTACTGTTGTCCCGTTGACAATTTTTGATTCTCATTTTTATTTATTTTTTATATTGTAAATATCCAAAGTAAGCTTTGGCAATATGTACATTGTTACGTCATGCCAATAAAGCGAATTGAATTGAATTGAATTGAATTGAGAGAGACAGAGAGAGACAGAGAGAGAGAGAGAGAGAGAGAGAGAGAGAGAGAGAGAGGTTGAGCAGAGCATATGTATGGAGATAGAGAGAGAGAGAGAGAGAGAGAGAGAGAGAGAGAGAGAGAGAGAGAGAGAGAGAGAGAGAGAGAGAGAGAGAGAGAGAGAGAGAGAGAGAGAGAGAGAGAGAGAGAGAGAGAGAGAGAGAGAGAGAGAGAGAGAGAGAGAGAGAGAGAGATAGAGATTGAGCAGAGCAGAGCAGAGCATTAGTATCTGCCAATCAAAGTCACTGTGATAATGTACTTTCCCCTGTCTGTCTCTGTGTGAATCTTTACACAGATGATTTGCTCTTTTCTCTCTGTAGTTCAGACAGACTGTCACCATGATCCTCACTGTCTGTTCGGTATCACTATGTCTCACAGGTAAGACTAAGACCATAATAATATTTTAAGGTACCAGACATTTCATTGTCATGGAGGAAATCTGTGTTTGCTAGCAATTGTGTCTCATTTGGATACATAGAAATCTGTTGACAATCAATTCAAAGGTCAACTTAGATTCACAAACATTTGATCATCTCCTCCTCCTCTTCCTCTTCTCTTCCTCCTCCTCTTCCTCCTCCTCCTCCTCCCCTCTTCTTGTCCTCTGCTTTTCCTCTCTTCCTCTCCTCCTTCTCCTCCTCTTCCTCCTCCTCCCCTCTTCTTGTCCTCTCCTCTTCCTCCCCTCTTCCTCCTCCTCCTCTCCTCCTCTCTTCCTCTTCCTCATCTTCCTGCTCCTCCTCCTCCCCTCCTCCTCTTCATCCTCTTCCTCCTCCTCTTCCTCCTTCCAGGGTTGGGTCTAGGTACCAGAGTTGTCCAGACTCCTGCTACCTTGGTAACGACCCCAGGAGACTCCGCTGAGCTCAGCTGTTCTCCCAGTACAAAAGACTATGATGTTAGCTGTTTTCTCTAGCAGGAGGTAAGCTTGGCTTCTTATATGGTGTTGAGTAAAGCTTAAACCATGTATTTAGATTGTAGGTAGGTATTGTAGTTAGGTATTATAGGTAGTTTACTTAGGTAGTTATTGTAGGTTATTGTAGGTTATTGTAGGTTATTGTAGGTAATTATTGTAGGTAAGTATTGTATTTGGCGAACCCCGGCGAAGCACGAGGCTAGCTAACCCACTACTTGGACCAACAAAGCTAGCTAGCTAGCGGGTAGCTACTGGTAACTTTTAGCAACTGTGGTTAGTTGTTTCCAATGTTATTTCACGCTTAAGAGTACCTGTAATTGAGCCAGCTACCTACCTACCATTCAGCTGTTTTTCTAACCTCATTATCCGAGGCATTAACGTTAGGTGGTTGGTAGCTGCTGTACTTAATTACAGCTACTGATTGCAGTCTGCCACCCAGACAGCTGGCGTCGGGTAAGTTTGGCTTTATACATAGCTTGGGCTTTGTCGAGTAAGGCTTAAACTATGTATTTAGATTGTAGTTAGGTATTATAGGTAGGCATCGTGGGCTGTATATTACTAGGTATTATAGGTAGGCATCGTGGGCTGTTGTGGGTAGTTGTTGTATGTAGTTATTGTAGGTTACTTTTGTATTCGGCGGTGCGGCGGTGCCGGGTGTAGCACGAAGCTAGCTAGCTAACTCACCTCCTGGACTAGTTGGAGTAGCTATTAGCAACGGTAGCAACTAAATACAATATCCTTTTAGCCAGCTACATTCGTTCGCAGCGACGCCGTTTTTCAAACAAAGTCAACACAGCAGCCATTGCTAGCTAGCCAACACTACCAGCTAGCTGTACTGTGGTAGCTAAATACAATATCTTTGTGCTAGCTAGCCAACGTTTAATTATTGCTGCGTTATGAAAGAACTAGACACGGACACGAATTATCTGTTTAGTGTGTTAACACACTATTGGTAGTTTGTTGTAACCAAGTATTGGTGCTAAACTGTGTGTTATTGGATGCTAGCATGCTAGTTAGCTATGGCGTCATAGTTAGCTAGCTGAATAAAGTAAGTTGAGTCTATTCCTTGAAACATTGAACCGCTGTAGTTTACAACAATTCTAATTTCTAAAGTGGAAGTTGGGAGAGTTTTATTCGGGTGGTTCAGTGAAACAATTATAGTTTCTGAGGTGGAAGTTGGGAGAGTTATATTTTTTTGGTAAGGGAGGCCCTGCTCTCTCCTTTCCCAGATGTTTAGTTCATTTCATTCCGATCTCCTCTGCATTATTGTAGCCATCTGCTACAGCCTGTCAACTATGCCTCTGCCTATCCCTGTTCTCTCCTCTCCGCACAGGCTACACAAACGCCTCACACCGCGTGGCTGCTGCCTCTCTAACCTGGTGGTCCCTGCACGCACCACACACCTGGAGTTCCAGGTCTCAGACAGCCTCTGGAACTGCCGTTCTGCTGCCAACAAGGCTGACTTCATCCCAGCCTATGCTACCCTCCAGTCCCTCGACTTCCTGGCGCTGACGGAAACATGGATTATCACTGAAAACACTGCTACTCCTACTGCTCTCTCCTCGTCTGACCATGTGTTCTCGCATACCCCGAGAGCATCTGGTCAGAGGGGTGGTGGCACAGGAATCCTCATCTCTCCCAAGTGGACATTCTCAATTTTTCCCCTAACCCATCTGTCTATCTCCTCATTTGAATTCCATGCTGTCACAGTCACTAGCCCATTTAAGCTTAATATCCTTGTCATCTATCGCCCTCCAGGTTCCCTTGGAGAGTTCATCAATGAGCTTGACGCCTTGATAAGTTCCTTTCCTGAGGATGGCTCACCCTTCACAGTTTTGGGGGATTTCAACCTCCCTACGTCTACATTTGACTCATTTCTCTCTGCCTCCTTCTTTCCACTCCTCTCCTCTTTTGACCTCACCCTCTCACCGTCCCCCCCTACTCACAAGGCAGGCAATACGCTTGACTTCATCTTTACTAGATGTTGCTCTTCTACTAATCTCACTGCAACTCCCCTCCATGTCTCCGACCACTACTTTGTATCCTTTTCTCTCTCGCTCTCCTCCAACACTACTCACTCTGCCCCTACACAGATGGTAACGCGCCGCCGCAACCTTCGCTCTCTCTCTCCCACTACTCTCTCCTCTTCCATCCTATCATCTCTTCCCTCTGCTCAATCCTTCTCCCTCCTATCTCCTGATTCTGCCTCCTCAACCCTCCTCTCCTCCCTTTCTGCATCCTTTGACTCCCTGTGTCCCCTATCCTCCCGGCCGGCTCGGTCCTCCCCTCCAGCTCCGTGGCTTGATGACTCATTGCGAGCTCACAGAACAGAGCTCCGGGCAGCTGAGCGGAAATGGAAGAAAACTAAACTCCCTGCCGACCTGGCATCTTTTCACTCCCTCCTCTCTACATTTTCTTCATCTGTTTCTGCTGCTAAGGCCACTTTCTACCACTCTAAATTCCAAGCATCTGCCTCTAACCCTAGGAAGCTCTTTGCCACATTCTCCTCACTGCTGAGTCCTCCCCCCCCCCCCCCCCCCCCCCCCCCCCTCCCTCTCTGTGGATGACTTCGTCAACCACTTTGAAAAGAAGGTTGACGACATCCGATCCTCGTTTGTTAAGTCTAATGACACTGCTGGTCCTGCTCACACTGTCCTACCCTATGCTTTGACTTCTTTCTCCCCTCTCTCTCCAGATAAAATCTTGCGACTAGTGACTGCAGGCCGCCCAACAACCTGCCCGCTTGACCCCATCCCCTCCTCTCTTCTCCAGACCATCTCCGGTGACCTTCTCCCCTACCTCACCTCGCTGATCAACTCATCCTTGACCGCTGGCTATGTCCCTTCCGTCTTCAAGAGAGCGAGAGTTGCACCCCTTCTCAAAAAACCAACACTCGATCCCACTGATGTCAACAACTACAGACCAGTATCCCTTCTTTCTTTTCTTTCCAAAACTATTGCGCGTGCCGTCTTTAGCCAACTCTCTTGCTATCTCTCTCAGAATGACCTTCTTGATCCAAACCAGTCAGGTTTCAGGACTGGTCATTCAACTGAGACTGCTCTTCTCTGTGTCACGGAGGCTCTCCGCACTGCTAAAGCTAACTCTCTCTCCTCTGCTCTTGTCCTTCTAGACCTGTCTGCTGCCTTTGATACTGTGAACCATCAGATCCTCCTCTCCACCCTCTCCGAGCTGGGCATCTCCGGCGCGGCTCACTCCTGGATTGCGTCCTACCTGACCGGTCGCTCCTACCAAGTGGCGTGGCGAGAAGCTGTCTCCGCACCACGTGCTCTCACCACTGGTGTCCCCCAGGGCTCAGTTCTAGGCCCTCTCCTTTTCTCCCTATACACCAAGTCACTTGGCTCTGTCATATCCTCACATGGCCTCTCCTATCATTGCTACGCTGACGATACACAACTAATCTTCTCCTTTCCCCTTCTGATAACCAGGTGGCGAATCGCATCTCTGCATGTCTGGCAGACATATCAGTATGGATGACGGATCACCACCTCAAGCTGAACCCTGGCAAGACGGAGCTGCTCTTCCTCCCGGGGAAGGACTGCCCGTTCCATGATCTCGCCATCACGGTTGACAACTCCGTTGTGTCCTCCTCCCAGAGTGCGAAGAGCCTTGGCGTGACCCTGGACAACACCCTGTCGTTCTCCGCTAACATCAAGGCGGTGACCCGATCCTGCAGGTTCATGCTCTACAACATTCGGAGAGTACGACCCTGCCTTACACAGGAAGCGGCACAGGTCCTAATCCAGGCACTTGTCATCTCCCGTCTGGATTACTGCAACTCGCTGTTGGCTGGGCTCCCTGCCTGTGCCATTAAACCCCTACAACTCATCCAGAATGCCGCAGCCCGTCTGGTGTTCAACCTTCCCAAGTTCTCTCACGTCACCCCCCTCCTCCGCACACTCCACTGGCTTCCAGTTGAAGCTCGCATCCGTTACAAGATCATGGGGCTTGCCTATGGAGCAGTGAGGGGAACGGCACCTCCGTACCTTCAGGCTCTGATCAGTCCCTACACCCAAACGAGGGCATTGCGTTCATCCACCTCTGGCCTGCTGGCTCCCCTTCCTCTGCGGAAGCATAGTTCCCGCTCAGCCCAGTCAAAACTGTTCGCTGCTCTGGCAACCCAATGGTGGAACAAGCTCCCTCACGACGCCCGGACAGCGGAGTCACTCACCACCTTCCGGAGACATTTGAAACCCCACCTCTTTAAGGAATACCTGGGATAGGATAAAGTAATCCTTCTACTTTTTTTTTAAAGTGGTTATCCCACTGGCTATAGGGTGAATGCGCCAATTTGTAAGTCGCTCTGGATAAGAGCATCTGCTAAATGACGTAAATGTAAATGTAAATGTAATGTTATCCTCTGGGACAGACTGTCTCATTCTCAGGACCGACAGCTACAACTGCTGGGGAACCTTTACACAACCCACCAAACCCCAGAATCCAGTTTCAAGGACCAAATTAAATTGAGAGGAACCTGACACAAGAGGACAGTGCAGTGTATTTCTGTGCTGCCAGATAGCACAGGGCAGCAGATCCTATTTCAGCCCTACAAAACCCACATCTCAAATACACAGTCACACCTCACACCTTCACTACAGTGTTCTGAACCACATCCTCAATACTAAACATCCTCAATACTAAACATCCTCAATACTAAACATCCACAATACTAAACATCCACAATACTAAACATCCACAATACTAAACATCCTCAATACTAAACATCCACAATACTAAACATCCACAATACTAAACATCCTCAATACTAAACATCCTCAATACTAAACATCCTCAATACTAAACATCCACAATACTAAACATCCACAATACTAAACATCCTCAATACTAAACATCCTCAATACTAAACATCCACAATACTAAAAGCATCCTCAATACTAAACATCCTCAATACTAAACATCAACATAAATAAACATCCACAATAATACAAATCCCAAAAAATTATAACATTTAGGGTTTATTTCCTTCAAAATAAAGAGAGCCTTTCTTTTTTACAAACTCTGTGTTTTGTTTTATGTCACTGTAGCAACGCCTTCCAGCCGATCCAGCAGAGAGCAGTGATGTCACACTGTACTGTAGGGCGATACATCAGCTATAAGCTCCTCCCACCTCAGAACAAACACTCTGAACACTCAGAATGTGTGTTGGTGTTCTACATTCTACTCATAGAGATGGAGGTATCACTGATTCTGCTGCAACACCCAGAGCAGGGCTCTCCAAGCTTGTCTAGCATGACAGATACTTTTAAACAATTTAACATGTCGCGAGTGACTCTTTTTTTTTTTATAGCTTTCAAATGTGTTTTCTGTCAATATACCTGGTAAAAATGATCGTTAATAAACAGCATTGGGCATGACAGGCCTCATAAAATAATATTTTGTATTTTCCCGAATTCTGTGTCTCGATTTTATTTTTCCTGGTTTTGGATTTGTTTCTGTTTTTTTACCCTAAATATTACAATTATTCATAGAGAAACAACAAAAAATGGATGTTCTCCGTCTGTCAAAGCTTAAATCACATCAGAAGACCATTTTTGAGGTCTCGATTATTTTGTGAAACACCTTTAATTGTGCATCTAGCAAGACAGGAAAGTGTCAGTCTAGAGATGTTGCGGCTGTTTGGGATACTGCTGCAGCACGTCATGGCAGAGTTTGTAAAGCAATGGCCACCTAATTGATACAAATCATTATGATAGAGTTCTGCCAGGGAAGCCTACTTTGCTCTTAACATATATTAATTGAGAAGGTTGTTGGGGAAAGTATTTCTGTCTACTGTAGTGTCGAGTACAAGAGTACATTCGCGCTACGAAATAAGCAAAAACTTACCTCAGGAATATTATAAGTACCTCAATAACATTTTATTTTATTTATTTTAATCCGTCATTTTATTTTATTTATTTTAATCCGTCAACATATCTCTAATTTATCAATTCAATAGGTCTCAAGAAAACAGTTTCATCTTCAAACAGCAGCCGATGTAACAACCAGAATACACCATTAGACTCTAAATCTCTTTTGCTCCTTCGTTCGTCTGAGCCTCCCCACAGTGTAGCAGAGGAGTGACCTATTTACCCCTACGTCACTCTAGTGTCGTAAAATCACACGCATGCGCAGTACATTCATCACTACGATTTCACAGTGGAAGGAGTTCCCTCTCAGCTCTCTTCACTCCAGACAACAGAACGTTAGCATTCCCGCTATAGCTCCTCTCCTTTACCCTTATAGACAAACAATAACACTTAACAGAGCTCAAAAAACATCAGGCACCAAGCCCAAACTATCTAAACACAATATTGGTGGCTCGTCCCATTCCAATGGACCACCAAGGAAAAAATATCGAACATAACCCGCATCAAAATTGGCATGTAGCAAGAATTAGCATTTAGCATTTAGCATTAGCATTAGCATGTAGCATGAAGCATCATTAGCAGGCCACGTTTAGCATTTCTCCCTCCGCCGTGCCGTAAAATTCTTTATGAGTGCTAAATTTGTGCTACCACGAGGTCCCTGTGGAATTGAAATGAGTGGTCACATCAATCAAACAATTCGTCAACTATCAGCTGAGCGGTAACATACAATATCAATATACCACGGCCTCCAGTCCCCAGGACTCACCTAATTACACCTAACGCGTTATTAGGATTTTTGGCCCACCTTAGAGGTCGCCTTTATAAAAGGGCTTACCGTTGATTCACAGCAGTTCTAAGTTACATACATATGCCTAGGCCTTATTCCTCTCAATCGATTGTTCTTGAACTCTTATTCAAGCAAAATATCTCTATAGACACTCTATAG
Organism: Coregonus lavaretus; assembly: GCF_964263955.1. Taxonomy (NCBI): domain Eukaryota; kingdom Metazoa; phylum Chordata; class Actinopteri; order Salmoniformes; family Salmonidae; genus Coregonus; species Coregonus lavaretus. The sequence goes on from NW_028156369.1 coordinate 58,974, forward strand.
ACACTCCCCCCTTTTGCGCTGTTTACCAGTGCAAAGAAATGTAGAATGGTTAGGCCAGACCCCTAGTCCACAGCAATAAAAGCAACAGCAGCACACACCGGTCCTTTACGGTACATCTCTCCAGCGCACACCCAAAAGCAGACGAAGGAAACACACACAAGACCGTGAGAAATCTCACTTTAAGCCGGCGTCTTGAGCGAGAGTCACGTCGTTGCTCATGAATATAACACTGAAGAGACGCAGACCCGCCTCATCACTCGTCGCCAAATTTTGTAGTGTCGAGTCAATGTTGCTAATTATGCTGTAACAAAGGAGTCCGCTTATACTGAGCTTTGATCATAAGTTTTATTCATATCACAAGATTTCAGCATAAGTTTACAGATGTCTAGAGCATCCGGAGAGCAGAGTCCCAAAAGAATATGTCTGCTCTAATGTTCTTTGTTCAAACCCAGTACTTATAATATTCCCCAAAATATGGGTGGCTCCCTCTACTGTCCAATCCCCTGTCTACAACACACACTCCCTCTGTTCTATGGGGTGTCACCCTAAAACGGCTCCCTCTGAAACTGAATAAACATCCTCTCAGGTTCCAATTGCATTGCTAAGTGGCTACATATGGCAGGGACAGACTGGGACAAAAATTCAACCCCGGCATTTTATCAGCACCTGCCCACATCACTGAGTTCCTCTGTCTGGAGATACAACTCACCACTATAACTGTTCCTCTGTCTGGAGATACAACTCACCACTATAACTGTTCCTCTGTCTGGAGACACAACTCACCACTATAACTGTTCCTCTGTCTGGAGATACAACTCACCACTATAACTGTTCCTCTGTCTGGAGATACAACTCACCACTATAACTGTTCCTCTGTCTGGAGATACAACACACCACTATAACTGTTCCTCTGTCTGGAGATACAACTCACCACTATAACTGTTCCTCTGTCTGGAGATACAACTCACCACTATAACTGTTCCTCTGTCTGGAGATACAACTCACCACTATATCTGTTCCTCTGTCTGGAGATACAACTCACCACTATATCTGTTCCTCTGTCTGGAGATACAACTCACCGCTATAACTGTTCCTCTGTCTGGAGATACAACTCACCACTATAACTGTTCCTCTGTCTGGAGATACAACTCATCACTATAAAAAGACACGTCCCATCAAGTTCTCCGTGGGCCGCATGGTGTCCAACACCTTTGATGCACTCGGCTGCAACACCTCCTCCTGCAAGTTGCTCCATCTACGCCCGGGTTCTTCAATTCCGGTCCTGGAGGGCCGAAACACTTCTGTTTTTTAATTTTTTCCTGGTAGTTAATTGCACTCACCTGGTGACCCAGGTCTGAATTAGCCCCTGATTAGAAGGAGAGGATGAAAAACAGAGGTGTTTCGGCCCTCCAGGACCGGAATTGAAGAACCCTGATCTACGCCATGTCCCAAACCAGTGATACCAAAGAAGATTTCATGATCGGCCCCCTCTCGTCACCACCCTTCCCCATCTACAGGATCAGACCCCATAGGGATAGCAACACTAAGTACTCTGGAAAGAAACAACTAATTATTGACCTCTCTGCCCCCCGCAACAGCCACATCCCCAGTATCAACAGCCTCATTCCCAGTATCAACAGCCACATCCCCAGTATCAATAGCCTCATTCCCAGCCAAGACTTCTCTTTAGAGTATCTTTTCCAGAAATTCAGGATCGTGGCGCTAGCCTCCGACTCATATTCCTCCGTTTTCAGAAACCATCTTCACCTGAACCCTTCCCTCCGCCACCTGATCGCCCAATGAACCATCCGCATCAGTCTCGCCCCCCGGACACTCTATTCCTATTGGACATCCTGGAGATGCTTCCACTCTTTCCGCACAACAACATCCCCTTCCTTTCCTTCGACCTCATCACCATCATCCAGGCCCATTCCTCTCTCTCCATCTGCACGTCCACCATCCAAGTTTACCTCACGTCATCAATTTCTTTGTGAAACTCCTCACTGGTGCCCCGTGCCCTGCCATCTCCAGTCCACAAACAACTCAACTCCTCAAAGGTCTTCAAAGAATAGAACCAGTCCTTTCTTCATGACACCGTCTTCCTCACCTCCTGCATCCAGACCCTCAGATCCAGATATCTTTCCCCTTCTGTCGACGCTGCCCTTGAATCCATGTTCCTCCTCGCCTTCTTCAGATTCCAGAGATGCTATGAATTTCCCTCTGCTTCCAACTCCTTCCATCCTGACCGTCACTCCTGCATCTCAGACATCACCATCCAATCTCAAGACTCCCTCATCTTCACCCTCAAAAGAACCAAGACAGATCAGCCTTTAAAAACCCTCTCCCGTCTTCCTGTTCCACCTCCCATCCTTCATCAGCCCTTATGAACCTCTGGCCTACCTCACCAACCTCCGGCCATCCCTCACAACCCCCTCTTCATCACAGAAACCGGCCATGTTGCTTCCCGCCATTGGGTCCATCTCCATCTCATCATCTTCAAATCCATTTTCCTCTTTCACTTCTCCGGACACTCCTTCCAGATCGGTGCCGCCACCTCTGCTTCTCACCAAGGGCTGCCTGACCACACAGTTCAACTTCTAGGCAGCTGGTCCTCCCAAGCCTACCACAGCTACATCCGATCCAACCCACAAGATCACATCTGAGCCCACAATAGCCTCTGTTCCTGAATCATTATCCTTCAGTCCTGACCTTTTGGGGTTTGCACTGCACAAGACACCTACCCCAAACAGGACTGCTTCCCCTACACCAAGAGCATGTCAGAATGCGTGGATGTGGTGTAGGAATCAATCGCAGGACACAGAGGCTTAGTCCAAAAGTCTTTAGTCAAGACAAAATGACACTGCTACAAAACAGAGCCGGAGGCACGAGAAAAATACGCACACTGCGTAAA
>NW_028156368.1:0-15000 GCF_964263955.1 Coregonus lavaretus
GGCATTGAGAAACAGCCAGAGTATCACTTGATGTTGCTCAGTAGAAACTGGAAGAGCTCTAGAGAGAGTTTAGTTTGCCTGCAGCAGAGATGGGTCACGTGGTTTCAGCCAGTCTGTCTAGGAGCGTCTACAGGCTGATTGGCAGATCTTCACACCCCATAGTCAGACTCAGTGTCACTTAGACCTTGACAAGATGACAAACAGCAATGTTTCTGTGAGTGGGAAGATGGCCGTATACAGAAAACATATCCGACCTCCAAGGCTGTCTGTCTGTCTGTCCGTCCCTTTATAAGCCAAACGCAAAGCTAAACAAAAAACAACACATTTAATAGTTTCTGATATGTAATATCTAACAATTATGACTGGATGATCAACAATTAACAATCAAAGATCAACGTTTTTTGTCACTGTATTGTATTTACCTGATCCCTGTTTGTGCTAACATTCCAGTCCTTTTCATGACGCATGGCAAATAGAGGAATGTTAGCAAAACAGTTCTGGTAAACAGACTGGTATTTACCATCTTCCTTTGAGTGCTCTGGCCACTAAATGGCGCCCCCTAGAGTGTGGTATGTGCGGTGCAGGAGCTGGTGTTTACCTGCACTGACTGTGATGGCCTCCATGAACTGTTCTCTCCAGGAGTTGGTGTTTACCTGCACTGACTGTGATGGCCACCATGAACTGTTCTCTCCAGGAGTTGGTGTTTACCTGCACTGACTGTGATGGCCTCCATGAACTGTTCTCTCCAGGAGTTGGTGTTTACCTGCACTGACTGTGATGGCCTCCATGAACTGTTCTCTCCAGGAGTTGGTGTTTACCTGCACTGACTGTGATGGCCTCCAGGAACTGTTCTCTCCAGGAGTTGGTGCCTACCACCAGAGCCAGGTTGGTCTTCTTAATCAGCTTGTCCACCGTGTTCTGTGGGAAACACATAACATAGAAAGACACTCAGGCTTTATTGAGTGAGTTTTAAACACAAATAAATATGTTTTAAGTGAGAAGTAGGCAAGCCTGAAGCTGAAAAAGAAAGACAATGGACATGAGCAGTGCACCACAAGGCCTACTTCACCCACCCTGCTCCACCAAGGTGTTCCAGCACACAGCTTTGACCTACCAAGGTGTTCCAGTACACAGCTTTGACCTACCAAGGTATTCCAGTACACAGCTTTGACCTACCAAGGTGTTCCAGTACACAGATTTGACCTACCAAGGTGTTCCAGTACACAGATTTGACCTACCAAGGTGTTCCAGTACACAGCTTTGACCTACCAAGGTATTCCAGTACACAGATTTGACCTACCAAGGTGTTTCAGTACACAGCTTTGACCTACCAAGGTGTTCCAGTACACAGCTTTGACCTACCAAGGTATTCCAGTACACAGCTTTGACCTACCAAGGTGTTCCAGTACACAGATTTGACCTACCAAGGTGTTCCAGTACACAGATTTGACCTACCAAGGTGTTCCAGCACACAGATTTGACCTACCAAGGTGTTCCAGTACACAGATTTGACCTACCAAGGTGTTCCAGTACACAGCTTTGACCTACCAAGGTGTTCCAGTACACAGCTTTGACCTACCAAGGTGTTCAAGTCCAAGACCCCTCCCCCCTCCCCACAGTCTCCTCCTCCCCACAGTCCTCTCCCCCCCACAGTCCCTTCCTCCCCACAGTCCCCTCCTCCCCACAGTCTCCTCCTCCCCACAGTCTCCCCCCCCCCACAGTCTCCTCCTCCCCAGTCTCCTCCTCCCCACACTCTCCTCCTCCCCACAGTCTCCTCCTCCCCACAGTCTCCTCCTCCCCACAGTCTCCTCCTCCCCACAGTCTCCTCCTCCCCACAGTCCCCTCCCCCCCACAGTCTCCTCCTCCCCACAGTCTCCTCCTCCCCAAAGTCCCCTTCTCCCCCACCCTGAGAAAAATAAAATAATGTATCAAAAACCAACAAAATGAACAAAATACAAAAAAGAGAAAGACAAAGGAAAACAGAAAACAACAAAAAACAAAAGACATCAAGGACAACAGCAAGGCCAACTGAATACGTTTGATTCCATGTATGGCACTATTTACGTGTGTGTATGTGTATGTGTCCGTGTATGTGCACGTGTGTGCATTTGAATGAGAGTGTGTGTATACAGTGGGGAAAATAAGTATTTAGTCAGCCACCAATTGTGCAAGTTCTCCCACTTAAAAAGATGAGAGAGGCCTGTAATTTTCATCATAGGTACACGTCAACTATGACAGACAAAATGAGAAGAAAAAAATCCAGAAAATCACATTGTAGGATTTTTTATGAATTTATTTGCAAATTATGGTGGAAAATAAGTATTTGGTCACCTACAAACAAGCAAGATTTCTGGCTCTCACAGACCTGTAACTTCTTCTTTAAGAGGCTCCTCTGTCCTCCACTCGTTACCTGTATTAATGGCACCTGTTTGAACTTCTTATCAGTATAAAAAACACCTGTCCACAACCTCAAACAGTCACACTCCAAACTCCACTATGGCCAAGACCAAAGAGCTGTCAAAGGACACCAGAAACACAATTGTAGACCTGCACCAGGCTGGGAAGACTGAATCTGCAATAGGTAAGCAGCTTGGTTTGAAGAAATCAACTGTGGGAGCAATTATTAGGAAATGGAAGACATACAAGACCACTGATAATCTCCCTCGATCTGCAAGATCTCACCCCGTGGGCTCAAAATGATCACAAGAACGGTGAGCAAAAATCCCAGAACCACACGGGGGGACCTAGTGAATGACCTGCAGAGAGCTGGGACCAAAGTAACAAAGCCTACCATCAGTAACACACTACGCCGCCAGGGACTCAAATCCTACAGTACAAGATGTGTCCCCCTGCTTAAGCCAGTACATGTCCAGGCCCGTCTGAAGTTTGCTAGAGTGCATTTGGATCATCCAGAAGAGGATTGGGAGAATGTCATATGGTCAGATGAAACCAAAATATATTTTTTTGGTAAAAACTAAACTCGTCGTGTTTGGAGGACAAAGAATGCTGAGTTGCATCCAAAGAACACCATACCTACTGTGAAGCATGGGGGTGGAAACATCATGCTTTGGGGCTGTTTTTCTGCAAAGGGACCAGGACGACTGATCCGTGTAAAGGAAAGAATGAATGGGGCCATGTATCGTGAGATTTTGAGTGAAAACCTCCTTCCATCAGCAAGGGCATTGAAGATGAAACGTGGCTGGGTCTTTCAGCATGACAATGATCCCAAACACACTGCCCGGGCAACGAAGGAGTGGCTTCGTAAGAAGCATTTCAAGGTCCTGGAGTGGCCTAGCCAGTCTCCAGATCTCAACCCCATAGAAATCTTTGGAGGGAGTTGAAAGTCTGTGTTGCCCAGCGACAGCCCCAAAACATCACTGCTCTAGAGGAGATCTGCATGGAGGAATGGGCCAAAATACCAGCAACAGTGTGTGAAAACCTTGTGAAGACTTACAGAAAACGTTTGACCTGTGTCATTGCCAACAAAGGTTATATAACAAAGTATTGAAAAAGTTTTGTTATTGACCAAATACTTATTTTCCACCATAATTTGCAAATAAATTCATAAAAAATCCTACAATGTGACTTTCTGGAAAAAATATTCTCATTTTGTCTGTCATAGTTGACGTGTACCTATGATGAAAATTACAGGCCTCTCTCATCTTTTTAAGTGGGAGAACTTGCACAATTGGTGGTTGACTAAATACTTTTTTCTCCCCACTGTAGTGTTCTTCACTGCCAGACTGGGGGAGGAGGGAGGAGGAGGGGAGGGAGGAGGAGGGAGGAGGGAGGGAGGGAGGAGGAGGGGAGGGAGGAGGGGAGGGAGGAGGAGGGAGGAGGAGGGAGGGAGGAGGAGGGAGGAGGGGAGGGAGGAGGAGGGAGGAGGGGAGGGAGGAGGGAGGAGGGGAGGGAGGAGGAGGGAGGAGGAGGGGGGAGGGGAGGGAGGAGGAGGGAGGAGGGAGGAGGGGAGGGAGGAGGAGGGAGGAGGGAGGAGGGGAGGGAGGAGGGGAGGGAGGAGGGAGGAGGGGAGGGAGGAGGAGGGGGGAGGGGAGGAGGAGGGAGGAGGAGGAGGGGAGGGAGGAGGGGAGGGAGGAGGAGGAGGGGAGGGAGGAGGAGGAGGGAGGAGGGAGGAGGGGAGGGAGGAGGGGAGGGAGGAGGAGGGAGGAGGGGAGGGAGGAGGGGAGGGAGGAGGAGGGAGGAGGGGAGTGCATGTGCAGAAACACCTGCACGGCATCAGCCTCAGGCAAACAGGCATTAGCTGTAACAACACTGCCCCTCGGTGTCATACAAACATACTTTTTGTTATGTTTTATTTTGACTTTTGACCGTCATTCTATCCTCAACCCAGCAACTCCGCTCCCACTTGTCTCCAATTCCACATCCCAACCCTCAGCTTCCCTCAGCCCATCCCACCTATCTCTGCTGGCCACCCTCTTCGGATCTCTACGCACCATATATCTTTCAACTATGCTGTGATGTTCAACATACAATTTTAATTTATCTGATCGAATAGAATCCACAGACTGCGAGTTCAAGATAAATACTTTTACTAAGAGTATTATTATATTAGTAATTGACTGACCAGGTCTCTCCAGATCTCCCAACAATACTATTTTCAATTTTAGATCAATTTTATGCATTTTTAGCCATTCCTGAACTTGAGACCAGAAGCAGGCTACCTGAGGGCAACACCAAAACAAATGGTCTATTGATTCTGTATCCTCACACAAAATCTGCAGAGCTGTGATGATTGTATGCCCCAAATATGCAACATTTTGTTGGTGGCAAGAATTGTGTAAAATAATTTGAGCTGAAATGTGAAAGGCGCCGGAGAAGATGGCTGCCGTTTTACAGCCCTCTAACCAATTGTACTATTATGTGTGTTTTTTCGCGTTATTTGTAATTTATTCTGTACATAATGTTTCTGCCACCGTCTCTTATGACCAAAAAGAGCTTCTGGATATCAGGACAGCGATTACTCACCTCGTATTGGACGAAGATTTTTTCTTCAACGAGTCGGACGCGAAGGATATCCTTCATCAATAAGTGCAAGGAGTGGGACTCTAACCCGGACGCTTATAAGAAATCCTGCTATGCCCTCCGACGAACCATCAAACAGGCAAAGAGTCAATACCGGACTAAGATTGAATCGTACTACACCGGCCAAGCTTCCTGCCATCCAGGACCTCTATACCAGGCAGTGTCAGAGGAAGGCCCTCAAAATTATCAAAGACTCCAGCCACCCTAGTCATAGACTGTTCTCTCTGCTACCGCATGGCAAGCGGTACCAGAGCGCCAAGTCTAGGTCCAAAAGGCTCCTTAACAGCTTCTACCCCCAAGCCATAAGACTCCTGAACAGCTAATCATGGCTACCCTGACTATTTGCACTGCCCCCCCCCCCCTCTTTTACGCTGCTGATACTCTGTTTATTATCGATGCATAGTCACTTTAACTCTACCCACATGTACATATTACCTCAATTACCTCAGCTAGCCCCCGCACATTGACTCTGCACCGGTACCCCCCTGTATATATAGCCTCCCTACTGTTATTATATTTTACTGCTGCTCTTTAGTTATTTACTTTTATTCGTAAAAAATAAATTTAAAAAATGCATTGTTGGTTAAGGACTTGTAAGTAAGCATTTCACTGTAATGTCTACACCTGTTGTATTCGGCGCATGTGGCAAAAACACATTTTGATTTGATTTGATTTGTGTCATTTTATATATCAACTCATACACCCTGTGCCATGGAATCGGTACATCAAAAATCTCTTCCCAGCTATTTTGTAACCTGTATGGCACACAGCTGTCAACATCCTGGTCCTCAAATGAAACTGCTATACTTTCCTATTTATGCTATTTTTATTCCTCTGCCAGTTTTGATCCTTTATATTGGGCAGACAGACCAGTTCCCTACCTCCTCCCTTGATCCTTTATATTGGGCAGACAGACCAGTTCCCTACCTCCTCCCGCTGTCACCTGCCTCCTCCATTTTGGGGTAATGCTGTATTCAATTGGTTGGAATCTTGGATTGAGCAGACCTTCCCATACAATTCTGATAACTCCATGAAAGACATAACTCTACCATTCCAATTTACAATGTCATTTAAAAACAAAATACACTTTTCAAACATATTTTCCATAAATACAGGTCTTTTGTCAACCAGCACATTTAAGTTCAGCCATAATATTTGTTTCTAATTTTTGTTCCATCTTTTGTAGCCAGCTCTGCAATTCTTGTTTGAAAAAGAGAGATACTTAGAAAAAGTAGTAATCTACTTGAGAACCATTTAGGGATAACTTTTGGATAAGTGAAACTTTTAGAGAGAGGTGTAGTGCTTTTATATGTAATAATCTCAACCCACCCAGTTCATATCCATTATATAGATAGGCACGCTTTTTTTTGTCTGGTTTAGCATCCCAGATAAAGCGAAATATATTTTGCTTATATGATTTCAAAAACGAATCATCGGGAGTAGGCAGCGCCATAAGTAAGTGAGTAAACTGAGATATGACTAAGGAGTTAATCAGGGCAAATTCTCCATAAATAGACAGGTATTTACCTCTCCATGGTTGCAGGATCTTCTCTATTTTTACAGGTTTTCTATTGAAATTCATCATGGAGAGCTCATTTACATATTTTGTGATATGAATACCAAGTATGTCTACTTCACCGTCAGCCCATTGTATAGGAAAACTACAGGGTAATGTAAAAGTTGTATTTTTTAAAGATCCAATACGTAATATTGTACACTTATCATATAATTAGGTTTTAGTCCAGAGAGTCCAGAAAAGTTATGTAGATCTTCAATGGGACTTTGCAGGGATCTAGCTTGCGGACTTAATATAAAACTTGAGTCATCGGCATACATGGACACCTTTGTTTTTAAGCCTTGGATTTCTAATCCTCTAATGTTGTTATTTGATCTGATTTTAATAGCGAGCATTTCGATGGCCATAATCAATAGATATGGTGACAGTGGGCACCCTTGTTTAACTCCTCTTGACAATTCAAACTCTCTGAGAAGTAGCCACTATTTACTATTTTACACCTGGGTTTGCTATACATTACTTTTACCCATTTTATAAGAGAATCTGATTTTGAAACAATCCAGGCATTTATAAATAAAATCTAGTCTTACTTGATCAAAGGCCTTTTCAAAATCCGCTGTAAATACCAGGCCTGGCTTCTTAGATGTTTCATGATGTTCTATTATTATTTCTAGTACTTGTCGTATATTATCTCCAATGTATCTTCCATGTAAAAAACCTGTCTGATCAGGATGAACAATACCTGGTAAAACCTTTTTAATTCTGAGTTCTATGCATTTCGCTAGTATTTTTGCATCACAACATGGAAGTGTAAGAGGCCTCCAGTTTTTTAGATAGACTGGATCTTTATATTTGCCATCTGGGTCTTGTTTTAATAATAGTGAAATTATTATTATTTATTTATTTATTTATTTAACCTTTATTTAACTAGGCAAGTCAGTTAAGTCAGTTAATTCTTATTTAGCGCCAATTGTGCGCCGCCCTATGGGACACCCAATCACGGCCGGTTGTGATACAGCCTGGAATTGAACCAGGGTCTGTAGTGACGCCTCTAGCACTGAGATGCAGTGCCTTAGACCGCTGCGCCACTCAGCAGTAATTAGACCTTCCTGCTGAGTACCTGACAGACTACCATTTCTATAGGAGTAGTTAAAACAAGCTAACAATGGAGCTTTGAGTATATCAAAAAAGGCTTGATACACCTCTACCGGGTACCTGGGGTTTTCCCAGACTGAAAGAATATAATAGCCTCAAAAACATATTCCTCTGTAATTTGGCCTTTGAACTGATCTTTTTGTACATTTGTTAATTTTCAATTTTTTCTATTATTTGGAAATTATTCCTTACAGTAATCGTCATTCAGAGGGTGAGGATGAGACGGAGAAGATAATTATATGCTTAAAATATTTTGCTTCCTCTTTTAAAATATCATTCAAAGAATCATAGAGTTTCTGCAAATTATTTTTGGTAGCGTTCCTGTGTTGGAGATTCAGGAAGAATTTGGTGCATTTTTCTCCATATTCCATCCAGTTTTACTTTATTTTTGTAATAGATTACATTAGACCGTTCTTGAATAAGTTCCTCCAGTCCTTTTTGTTTTTCCTCTAACTTATTCTGTATCTCTGTAGTATCGTTTGTATTGCTATCTACCTGTACTATTAGTTCATATATTTCCCTTGTGAAACTGCTTTTCTATTATTGATGAATATTGAATTGAATGACCTCTGAAGGTACATTTAAAGGTATCCGAAACAATAAGATTTACTGAACCTGGAAAAATTCAGTTATAAATGATTTTGTCTTAGTTAAAAATAAAATTGTCCTCCAGTAAACTTTAATTACATTTCCAATATCCCCGTCCACGTGGAAATTCTGTAAGAGTTATGTGAAGGCCAATTAGATGATGATCCGATCACATTCTGTCTCCTATTAATACTTTGTTTAACCTTTGATGCAAGAGAGAAAGAGACAAGAAAGTAATGAAGACGACTAGCTTGATTAAGTCTCCTCCATCTCACTAGGTCGGGGGTTTTTATTCTCCAAATATCCACTATTTCTAATGTGTCCATAATATGTGTGATTTCCTTAAGGGCACGGTGATGATAGTTTGTAGAGTGATTTCCTTTACGGTCCATTGAGGTACTTAACACTGTGTTATAGTCTCCCACCATAACGATTTTATCGTTTGTTGCCTGTAAGTTCAATAAATTGGTATAAATATTTTTGAAGAAGTATGGATCATTCTTATTTGGACCATATAGATTAATGAGCCAAATCTGTTTTTCATCCACTTTCCTATTCAAAAAGATCCACCTTCCTTGCGAATCATTCTTGACTATTTGCACATTCAGATCAACATTTTTGTTAATTAATATCATCACACTTTTTGAGTTCCTTTGTCCATGACAGAAAATGATTTCACCACCCAATTCCTTTTCCCACGCAACTTCATCTAAGGATGTAGAGTGAGTTTCCTGTAAACAGTATATGTTATATTCCTTTTCTTTTAGCCACGTAAAGACTGATCTTCTTTTTTTTTTATAATCTGATAAACCGTTACAATTATAACTGGCTATACTTATTTCAACCCTTACCATAACTAGATACTATTCTCAGTCTAAATTTACCATAATTAGTGCTTGTAAAGTTACTGCCATAAGAAATATTATGACGGTCAATATTAGAGATTTTTAAATGACTGATGTTCAGAATTCAAGAAACAGGTTGAAGCAATATATATTTTTTATTCCCTTGCCTGTTTGCCTGTGAGCAAGATATTAGAACATTTAGTCAAGACATGTTTGTAGTAGATCTGAGTAGTTTGATGTGTGTTGATATTGGATGTGATTTAGTGAGAGTGTTTATGATGTCTGGGTAAGAGTACGACTGTAATGTGTGGTGTCCAAAATAAATAATAACCCAGATCATTTGCATGGTAGAGTGTCTATGTGTGCAACATGAAGTGAGCATACCCTTAATATTCAGGATGATAATTGTAATCCGTATCGTATCACCATCATAGTTGCATCGTAGTTGCATCATAATTACATTTAACATAATTTTCAGTAGAGAAACACATCCCAGCATTTCGATAGTAATTGACATTTCACATGATCATGAAAGAGAGACCTTGCATTACTACAGTGAGGGGAAAAAAGTATTTGATCCCCTGCTGATTTTGTACGTTTGCCCACTGACAAAGACATGATCAGACTATAATTTTAATGGTAGGTTTATTTGAACAGTGAGAGACAGAATAACAACAAAAAAATCCAGAAAAACGCATGTCAAAAATGTTATAAATTGATTTGCATTTTAATGAGGGAAATAAGTATTTGACCCCTCTGCAAAACATGACTTAGTACTTGGTGGCAAAACCCTTGTTGGCAATCACAGAGGTCAGACGTTTCTTGTAGTTGGCCACCAGGTTTGCACACATCTCAGGAGGGATTTTGTCCCACTCCTCTTTGCAGATCTTCTCCAAGTCATTAAGGTTTCGAGGCTGACGTTTGGCAACTCGAACCTTCAGCTTCCTCCACAGATTTTCTATGGGATTAAGGTCTGGAGACTGGCTAGGCCACTCCAGGACCTTAATGTGCTTCTTCTTGAGCCACTCCTTTGTTGCCTTGGCCGTGTGTTTTGGGTCATTGTCATGCTGGAATATCCATCCACGACCCATTTTCAATGCCCTGGCTGAGGGAAAGAGGTTCTCACCCAAGATTTGACGGTACATGGCCCCGTCCATCGTCCCTTTGATGCGGTGAAGTTGTCCTGTCCCCTTAGCAGAAAAACACCCCCAAAGCATAATGTTTCCACCTCCATGTTTGATGGTGGGGATGGTGTTTTCTTGGGGTCATAGGCAGCATTCCTCCTCCTCCAAACACGGCGAGTTGAGTTGATGCCAAAGAGCTCGATTTTGGTCTCATCTGACCATAACACTTTCACCCAGTTCTCCTCTGAATCATTCAGATGTTCATTGGCAAACTTCAGACGGGCCTGTATATGTGCTTTCTTGAGCAGGGGGACCTTGCGGGCGCTGCAGGATTTCAGTCCTTCACGGCGTAGTGTGTTACCAATTGTTTTCTTGGTGACTATGGTCCCAGCTGCCTTGAAATCATTGACAAGATCCTCCCATGTAGTTCTGGGCTGATTCCTCACCGTTCTCATGATCATTGCAACTCCACGAGGTGAGATCTTGCATGGAGCCCCAGGCCGACGGAGATTGACAGGTCTTTTGTGTTTCTTCCATTTGCGAATAATTGCACCAACTGTTGTCACCTTCTCACCAAGCTGCTTGGCGATGGTCTTGTAGCCCATTCCAGCCTTGTGTAGGTCTACAATCTTTTCCCTGACATCCTTGGAGAGATATTTGGTCTTGGCCATGGTGGAGAGTTTGGAATCGGATTAATTGATTGCTTCTGTGGACTGGTGTCTTTTATACAGGTAACAAACTGAGATTAGGAGCACTCCCTTTAAGAGTGTGCTCCTAATCTCAGCTCGTTACCTGTATAAAAGACACCTGGGAGCCAGAAATCTTTCTGATTGAGAGGGGGTCAAATACATATTTCCCTAATTAAAATGCAAATCAATTTATAACATTTTTGACATGCGTTTTTTTGGATTTTGTTGTTGTTATTCTGTCTCTCACTGTTCAAATAAACCTACCATTAAAATTATAGACTGATAATTTTTTTGTCAGTGGGTAAACGTACAAAATCAGCAGGGGATCAAATACTTTTTTTCCCTCACTGTATAGAGACGGCTTCACTACAGTACAAATATATCCCGTACAATATCTTATTGTTCCCCAACGTCCCTGTTCTGATATCTTCCCATTGCTTGTTGTAAACATAGATAAACATGTAGACAAAGACATAGAAGACAAAGACAAACAAAAAATATTAAATTATAGAAAGGTTCTCGACAATAGAGAGAGAGGGGAGAGAGGGAGAGAAGAGAGAGAGATCAAGTGTGTGTGTGTGTGTGTGTGTGTGTGTATGCGTCCATATGTGTATGCGAGCGTGTAATTGAGTGCGTGTGTGCTCATATCAACTTCATAGTGTTCAGATATTTTTACAGGTCCCATAATTTATTTCCCGTGCCCTGACATCCCCGTAGAATTTAGTAGAGCCATGGTGTTATGGAGCTGTCTCAGAAGAACTGTCCGTCTATAAAGGCACGCTTTCCCCTCTCCCTCTGTTGTCTCTGTACAGAATACAGCCTCTTATCTCTCCCTCTGTTGTCTCTGTACAGGATACAGTCTCTTATCTCTCCCCCTCTGTACAGGATACAGCCTCTTATCTCTCCCTCTGTTGTCTCTGTACAGGATACAGTCTCTTATCTCTCCCTCTGTTGTCTCTGTACAGGATACAGCCTCTTATCTCTCCCTCTGTTGTCTCTGTACAGAATACAGCCTCTTATCTCTCCCTCTGTTGCCTCTGTACAGGATACAGCCTCTTATCTCTCCCTCTGTTGTCTCTGTACAGGATACAGCCTCTTATCTCTCCCTCGGTTGTCTCTGTACAGGATACAACCTCTTATCTCTCCCTCTGTTGTCTCTGTACAGGATACAGCCTCTTATCTCTCCCTCTGTTGTCTCTGTACAGGATACAGTCTCTTATCTCTCCCTCTGTTGTCTCTGTACAGGATACAGTCTCTTATCTCTCCCTCTGTTGCCTGTACAGGATACAGCCTCTTATCTCTCCCTCTGTTGTCTCTGTACAGGATACAGTCTCTTATCTCTCCCCCTCTGTACAGGATACAGCCTCTTATCTCTCCCTCTGTTGTCTCTGTACAGGATACAGCCTCTTATCTCTCTCCCTCTGTTGTCTCTGTACAGGATACAGCCTCTTATCTCTCTCCCTCTGTTGTCTCTGTACAGGATACAGTCTCTTATCTCTCCCTCTGTTGTCTCTGTACAGGATACAGTCTCTTATCTCTCCCTCTGTTGTCTCTGTACAGGATACAGCCTCTTATCTCTCCCTCTGTTGTCTCTGTACAGGATACAGTCTCTTATCTCTCCCCCTCTGTACAGGATACAGCCTCTTATCTCTCCCTCTGTTGTCTCTGTACAGGATACAGTCTCTTATCTCTCCCTCTGTTGTCTCTGTACAGGATACAGTCTCTTATCTCTCCCTCTGTTGTCTCTGTACAGGATACAACCTCTTATCTCTCCCTCTGTTGTTTCTGTACAGGATACAGCCTCTTATCTCTCCCTCTGTTGTCTCTGTACAGGATACAGCCTCTTATCTCTCCCCCTCTGTACAGGATACAGCCTCTTATCTCTCCCTCTGTTGTCTGTACAGGATACAGTCTCTTATCTCTCCCTCTGTTGTCTCTGTACAGGATACAGCCTCTTATCTCTCCCTCTGTTGTCTCTGTACAGGATACAGTCTCTTATCTCTCCCTCTGTTGTCTCTGTACAGGATACAGCCTCTTATCTCTCCATCTGTTGTCTCTGTACAGGATACAGTCTCTTACCCCTCTCCCTCTGTTGTCTCTGTACAGGATACAGTCTCTTACCCCTCTCCCTCTGTTGTCTCTGTACAGGATACAGTCTCTTATCTCTCCCTCTGTTGTCTCTGTACAGGATACAGCCTCTTATCTCTCCCTCTGTTGTCTCTGTACAGGATACAGCCTCTTATCTCTCCCTCTGTTGTCTCTGTACAGGATACAGCCTCTTATCTCTCCCTCTGTTGTCTCTGTTCCCGGATACAGCCTCTTATCTCTCCCTCTGTTGTCTCTGTACAGGATACAGCCTCTTATCTCTCCCTCTGTTGTCTCTGTACAGGATACAGCCTCTTATCTCTCCCTCTGTTGTCTCTGTACAGGATACAGCCTCTTATCTCTCCCTCTGTTGTCTCTGTACAGGATACAGCCTCTTATCTCTCCCTCTGTTGTCTCTGTTCCCGGATACAGCCTCTTATCTCTCCCTCTGTTTTCTCTGTACAGGATACAGCCTCTTATCTCTCCCTCTGTTGTCTGTGTACAGGATACAGCCTCTTATCTCTCCCTCTGTTGTCTCTGTACAGGATACAGCCTCTTATCTCTCCCTCTGTTGTCTCTGTACAGGATACAGCCTCTTATCTCTCCCTCTGTTGTCTCTGTACAGGATACAGCCTCTTATCTCTCCCTCTGTTGTCTCTGTACAGGATACAGCCTCTTGCGACGTTCGTTTATCTCCCGGGGAAATTGGTCATTGAGAACCGAATTTGGTCCCTTTAAGCTCCCTTCCCCTGCTTTTGATCAGCTCCTTTTGTTGGTAGTGAGATAGGTCGGGACCCTTGGTCTTGTCGCTCCGAGCTCCGAGTCTGCGCACTCGGTGTAAAGCCACCTTATTTTACAGTCTCTAGAGGATGTTTCAAGGCGGATTGCATGAACTCTCTGATCAGCTCCTCAGGAATTCCCAGAAAATATTAGATTTTCACACATGCTACGGGCTTGTAATGTCTTAGTAGCAACTCCTTCATCAGCCTGTTTTCCCCGAGTAGACAATCCATGTTGGAATCGAGGGTTTTTACCTTGGCTGTGAGGGCCTTGTTATTTCCTTGGAGCGTGAGAATTTCACTGTGACTAAACTCCAAACTCCCCCCTCAGCCCTGCTACCTCCTCAGCCCTGCTACCTCCTCAGCCCTGCTACCTCCTCAGCCCTGCTACCTCCTCAGCCCTGCTACCTCCTCAAAGCAACTTTTCAAGTGTTGCACGGATTCCAGCCAGAGCACCAGCCTCTACTTCAACGGTAAGTAAATCGTCCGGTGTCTGTAGATGAATCTGTCTGTGATGAGTGATTTAGAAGGAGTCCAGGCGCAGGAGGGTAAATCACAGAATAAAAGGTTTATTCTGGAACACAGCGGTACGCAGCAGTGCGTAAAACAATCCAGTGCAGAAATACGGTGCACTGGAAAACAACAAAGCACACGGGTGAATATCCCGGCGATACAAAATACAAAAGAGCTCCACCGAGCTATAGTCACCTCTATAATAAACAATTACACACAAAAGACAAGGGGGGCAGAGGGAACACTTATACAGGTACTGGTGAGGGGATATGAACCAGGTGTGTGTAATAAACAAGACAAAACAAATGGAATGATGAGATGAGGAGCGGCAGTGGCTAGAAGGCCGGTGACGACGAACGCCGAAGCCTGCCCGAACAAGGAGAAGAAAAAAAAAAAGTAAAATGAGGCAGCTTCGGAGGAAGTCATGAGTTCGGGTTAGAGTTATTTTGTGAGACCGGATCTTTCCACGATGGATTATGTTGTTCCTCCATAGCATAAAGCTGTTGATACTCGTCGATTTCCCTCAGGATCTCCTTAGTATCCAGGTTGGCTCAGAACTGCAAGCAGTTGTTTCCAAATGTTTTTAGCGATGCGTCTTTCCCACGACCACCGAAGATGTAAGGGATTGTTACCTGCAGTGCAGAAGCCTTTCCTTCGTACTCAACT
>NW_028156368.1:20000-45000 GCF_964263955.1 Coregonus lavaretus
TCTCAGTTCCCTATTCCTTATATAGTGCGATACCTTTGACCAGAGCCCATAGGATAGATATAGAAACTGAGCTCCATGTAAGAGACTAGCTGGTTGGTGAATATATCCCTCTCAGTTCCCTATTCCTTATATAGTGCGATACCTTTGACCAGAGCCCATAGGATAGATATAGAAACTGAGCTCCATGTAAGAGACTAGCTGGTTGGTGAATATATCCCTCTCAGTTCCCTATTCCTTATATAGTGCGATACCTTTGACCAGAGCCCATAGGATAGATATAGAAACTGAGCTCCATGTAAGAGACTAGCTGGTTGGTGAATATATCCCTCTCAGGTCCCTCTGTAGTTCCAGTCCTAGCTGCACCATTTGAAGCTCTTTGATTTATAATAATAATATAATAATAAGCCATTTAGCAGACGCTTTTATCCAAAGCGACTTACAGTCATGCGTGCATACATTTTTGTGTATGGGGTGGTCCCGGGGATCGAACCCACTACCTTGGCGTTACAAGCGCCGTGCTCTACCAGCTGAGCTACAGAGGACTGTATCATTATTAGCCTGTATATTTGATTCTGCTGATCATTTTACATTATTCACTGTATCATAATTAGCCTGTAGTTCAGGTGTCAGACTGTATCATTATTAGCCTGTAGTTCAGGTGTCAGACTGTATCATTATTAGCCTGTAGTTCAGGTGTCAGACTGTATCATAATTAGCCTGTAGTTCAGGTGTCAGACTGTATCATAATTAGCCTGTAGTTCAGGTGTCAGACTGTATCATAATTAGCCTGTAGTTCAGGTGTCAGACTGTATCATAATTAGCCTGTAGTTCAGGTGTCAGACTGTATCATAATTAGCCTGTAGTTCAGGTGTCAGACTGTATCATAATTAGCCTGTAGTTCAGGTGTCAGACTGTATCATTATTAGCCTGTAGTTCAGGTGTGTGTGCGTGTGTGTCTTTGTGTGTGTGTGTCTGTGTGTGTGTTTAAATGCTGTACTGTAAATCCTAAATAACGGTGCAAAAGTCAACCACTGAGCCGCATGATTAGATGACAGCCTGGAAAGAGAGAAAGGGAGCGAGAGAGGAGGGAAGGGTGGAGAGAGAGAGATACATAGAGAGAGAGATAGATGGGAGGGAGGGGAGACAGAAGAAAAGAGAGAGAGAGAGACTGTGTTGATGCCTCTCTGCCTCTAAGGAACCACTCTGACAACTTCTAGATTCCTCTTCATCATGTTCTCCTTTCATTCTCTCTCTCTGTCTCTCTCGCTGTCTCTCTCTCTCTCTCCTCCCCCCTCTCTCTCTCCCTCTCTCTCCCCCTCTCTCTCTCCTCCCCCCCTCTCTCTCTCCCTCTCTCTCCCCTCTCTCTCTCTCCCCCCCTCTCTATCTCTCTCCCCCCTCTCTCCCTCTCTCTCCCCCTCTCTCACTCACTCGCTCGCTCCTTCTCTCTCTCTCCCTCTCTCCCCCCTATCTCTCTCGCTCGCTCCTTCTCTCTCTCTCCCCCCCCTCTCTCTCTCTCTCTCTCTCTATCTCCCTCTCTCTCCCCCCTCTCTCTCTCTCTGTCTCATCTTCATCATGTTCTCCTTTTATTGAGAAACAAGGATAATATTTTCACACGTCAGACTGTTTGGAGTTACTGAAGAACGTGTAATAGAAGTCTTCATATCTTAGTGAGTAAATAAAACACATCTGTTTGAAATCTCCGTCATCTAAGCAAAATACTACATGCGTCCAAAATTACACCATATTCCCTAACCCCTAACCCCTATGGGCCCTGATCATATCCCAGTCCGCGTGATCAATCTTGAAGCGTGGATTCCGATTGGTCAGACCAGCGTTGAATAGTCCTTAGCACGGGATACTTCCTGTTTGAGTTTCTACCTATAGGAAGGGAGGAGCAAAATGGAGTCGTGGTCAGATCTGCCCGAATGGAGGGCGGGGGAGGGCCTTATAACCATCCCGGAAGTTCGAATAGCAATGGTCGAGAAATTTAGCAGCCCGAACACAACAGTCTTAAGGTGATAGAACTTCGGCAGCCTAGTCCTCAAATTTGCTTTGTTAAAATCCCCAGCAACAATAAATGCAGCCTCAGGATATGTGGTTTCCAGTTTGCATAAAGTCTAGTGAAGTTCTTTGAGGGCCGTCGTGGTATCGGCTTGAGGGGGGATATACACGGCCGTGACTATAACCGAAAAATACGGTCGGCATTTGATTGTGAGATATTCTAGGTCGGGTGAACAAAAGGACTTGAGTTCCTGTATGTTACTACAGTTACACCATGAGTGGTTAATCATGAAACACACACCTCCGCCCTTCTGCTTCCCAGAGAGATATTTATTTCTGTCTGCCCGATGAACTGAGAACCCATCTGGATGGACCGATTTTGACAGAATATCCAGAGAGAGTTTCCGTGAAACAAAGTATGTTACAGGCCCTGATGTCTCTCTGGAAAGAAATCCTCGCCCTGAGCGTGTCGACTTTGTTATCCAAAGACTGAACATTAGCGAGTAGTATACTTGGAAGCGGTGGGTGGTGTGCGCGCCTCTTAAGTCGAACCAGCAGGCCGCTCCGAGTGCCTCTCCTCTGCCGGCGATGTTTTGGGTCAGCCGCTGGAATCAGTTCAGTTGCCCTGGGGAGAGCAAACAAAGGATCTGCTTCGGGAAAGTCGTATTCCTGGTCGTAATGCTGGTGAGTTACCGCCGCTCTGATATCCAATACTTTTTCCCGGCTGTATGTAATGATACAAAACACTTTCTGAGCTAATAATGTTTTTTTTTAAATACATAAAAACACAAAATACCGTTGAGTTTCCTAAGAGCTAGTCGCGAGGCCGCCATCTTCGTCGGTGCCAGGTTTATATAGAGACGTTTCAAGTGTCATATTATGTCTATATACATTGTTGTAACGATGTGCAAATAGTTAAAGTACAAAAGGGAAAATAAATCAACATAAATATGGGTTGTATTTACAATGGTGTTTGTTCTTCACTGGTTGCCCTTTTCTTGTGGCAACAGGTCACAAATCTTGCTGCTGTGATGGCACACTGTGGTATTTCACCCAATAGATATGGGAGTTTATCAAAATTGGGTTTGTTTTAGAATTCTTTGTGGGTCTGTGTAATCTGAGGGAAATATGTGTCTCTAATATGGTCATACATTTGGCAGGAGGTTAGGAAGTGCAGCTCAGTTTCCACCTAATTTTGTGGGCAGTGTGCACATAGCCTGTCTTCTCTTGAGAGCCAGGTCTGTGTCACGGTTTCGGCCGAGACTGCTCCTCCTCCTGGTTCGGGCAGGCTTCGGCGTTCGCCGTCCCCGGAGTACTAGCTGCCACCGTTGAATGTTTCGTGGTGTGATTGCTTTGGTCTGTCTTGTACACCTGTGTCTGTTTGTGTTCTGATTACGTGTCCTATAAGTTCCCTGTTTTGTATTGGTTACATTGTGTGTTGTTGTCTGCCTGTATTTCGGAGCTGCGTGTTGACGCTCTGTTTGTTTGTTTAGTGTTTACGCATGGTTTACGTATTCACTCGCCTCTGTTTGTTTCGAGGCCGTGTATTGTATTTTTGCACTTTTGACTAGTAAAGTCTGTTGGACGAAGCCTCTGTGTCCTGCGCCTGACTCCTCCACCACATCCACATCGGTTCATCTGACAGTCTGCCTACGGCTGTCACGGTTTCGGCCGAGGCGGCTCCTTCTCCTTGTTCGGGCAGGTTTCGCCGGTCGTCGTCTCCGGAGTACTAGCTGCCACCGCTCTATGTTTCTTGTTTGATTGGTTTTGTCTGTTAGTCACACCTGTTTTGTGTTATGTCTCATTTAGCACCCTATTTAGTTTCCTTGTTGTTAGTTTAGTGTTGTGTGTAATTGTTCGTGTCGTGTTGTTGCGCTACCCGTGTCGGTACGCTATTCTCATAGCTTCCTCCTTGTGTTAGGAGAGTATTTTCGCACCTGTGTGTGCGCTCGCTATTTTACGCCTGTGTGCGTCTTTTTGCCTCCGGGCTGTTTGGATTATTTTTGGTGTGCTCTAGTAAAGTCTTGTTGGACTTATCCTCTGCTTCTTGCGCCTGATTCTACACCACACCAATCCACAGCAACGTGACAGAATTACACACCTTACATGGAATCAGCAGGAGCACCCGTCGACATCATGGAGGAGCGTCTCCTTGGTCAAGAGCACCGGATCAACCAGATCGGGCACGCCTTGGAGGGCGTCATGGACACCCTTCGTCGATGGGAAACCAGCGGGGTTCCCACAGCCCCACCTATCGCACCATCACCACCGGACAGCCAGCCCGTCCATCGACCGGAACCCAGTGGGATTCGGCTCTCGCTCCCGAGGGCGTACGACGGCACCGCTGCCGGGTGTCAGGGGTTCCTCTTACAAGTGGAGCTCTACCTTGCCACCATACACCCGGCGCCCTCGGGATACGAGAGCGTTTCCGCCCTCATCTCCTGTCTCACCGGCAAGGCGTTGGAGTGGGCCAACGCCGAATGGAGGGGAATAGACGCCGCCACAGTCACCTATGCGGAGTTCTCCCGCCGCTTCCGTGCAGTCTTCGACCATCCACCAGAGGGGTTATGTCTGGGTGTTTCCGTAGGGGCGACCTCGGTGGAGAGTCCGAACCAGATGCCAGCACTGCACATTCCTCCTGAGTATGAGGATTTGGCGCTCGTGTTTAGTAAGACCAGAGCGGCACGGTTGCCACCTCATAGACAGGGGGATTGTGCGATAGACCTCCAGACAGGAGCCGCGCTTCCGCGGAGCCATGTGGATCCTTTGTCACAGGAGGAGAAAAGGGCAATGGAAACTTACATTGCCGAGTCTCTGAGACAGGGATACATACGGTCCTCCACTTCTCCCGCGTCCTCAAGCTTCTTTTTTGTGAAGAAAAAGGATGGAGGTTTGCGTCCGTGTATTGATTACCGCGGTCTCAATCAGGTAACTGTGAAATATAGTTATCCACTCCCGCTGATTGGGACCATGACGGAGTCATTACACGGGGCACGGTTCTTCACAAAATTGGACCTCAGGAGCGCATATAACTTGGTGCGCATTAGGGAGGGCGATGAGTGGAAGACAGCATTTAGTACTACCTCCGGCCATTACGAGTATCTCGTCATGCCATATGGGTTAATGAATGCTCCATCAGTCTTCCAATCGTTTGTAGATGAAATTTTCCGGGACATGCAGGCGCAGGGAGTAGTGGTGTACATAGATGATATTCTTGTGTACAGTTCTACTCGGGCCGAGCATGTAGCCCTGGT
Organism: Coregonus lavaretus; assembly: GCF_964263955.1. Taxonomy (NCBI): domain Eukaryota; kingdom Metazoa; phylum Chordata; class Actinopteri; order Salmoniformes; family Salmonidae; genus Coregonus; species Coregonus lavaretus. The sequence goes on from NW_028156368.1 coordinate 25,256, forward strand.
GCGCAGGGTATTGAGGAGACTGTTGGAGCATGACCTGTATGTCAAAGCTGAGAAATGTCTGTTCTTTCAGGAGTCAGTTTCCTTTTTGGGTTACCAGTTGTCTGCGTCAGGGGTGAGAATGGAGGTGGACCGAGTGGCAGCCGTGCGTAATTGGCAAACCCCAACTACGGTTAAAGAGGTGCAGCGGTTCTTGGGTTTTGCGAATTACTACCGGAGGTTTATCCGGGGTTTTGGACAGGTGGCAGCTCCCATAACGTCTCTTCTGAAGGGGGGTCCGGTGCGCTTGCAGTGGTCGGCTGAGGCGGACAGGGCCTTTGGGAGACTGAAGGACCTGTTTACCTCGGCTCCGGTGTTGGCGCACCCGGATCCCACTTTACCCTTCCAAGTTGAGGTGGACGCGTCTGAGGCCGGTATCGGGGCAGTTCTTTCTCAACGATCCGGTACACCACCTAAGCTCCGCCCCTGTGCTTTTTATTCTAAGAAGCTCAGTCCGGCGGAGCGGAATTATGACGTAGGGGACAGGGAGCTGTTAGCCGTAGTACAGGCCCTAAAGGTGTGGAGGCATTGGCTTGAGGGGGCTCAGCACCCTTTCCTCATTCTGACCGACCATCGTAACCTGGAATACATTCGGGCAGCTAGGAGACTGAATCCTCGCCAGGCTCGATGGACTATGTTTCTCGCCCGGTTTGTGTTCAAGATCACTTACATCCCTGGGTCCCAGAACGGGAAGGCAGATGCTCTGTCCCGTCGGTATGACACGGAGGAGAGGTGCGTGGAGTCCATCCCCATACTACCGGAGTCTTGTCTGGTGGCACCGGTGGTGTGGGAGGTCGATGCGGAGATCGAGCGGGCGTTACGCACCGACCCTAGTCCTCCACAGTGTCCGGTGGGTCGGGCGTACGTCCCGCTCGAGGTCCGGGATCGGCTGATTTATTGGGCTCACACGTCCCCCTCCTCTGGACATCCAGGTATTGGCCGGACGGTGCACTGCCTTAGTACGAAGTACTGGTGGCCAACGTTAGCCAGGGATGTGAGGGTTTATGTCTCCTCCTGCTCAGTGTGTGCCCAGTGTAAGGCGCCCAGACACTTGCCCAGGGGTAAATTACAGCCCCTGCCCGTTCCACAACGACCCTGGTCTCACCTCTCGGTGGATTTTGTTACCGATCTTCCCTCCTCACAGGGGAATACCACCATCCTGGTCGTTGTGGATCGGTTCTCGAAGGCCTGTCGTCTCCTTCCCATGCCGGGTCTTCCTACTGCCCTACAGACCGCTGAGGCTCTATTTACTCACGTCTTCCGGCATTACGGGGTGCCCGAGGATATAGTGTCCGATCGAGGCCCCCAGTTTACCTCCAGAGTCTGGAGAGCATTTATGGAACGTTTGGGGGTCTCGGTGAGCCTTACCTCGGGTTACCACCCGGAGAGTAATGGGCAGGTTGAACGAGTCAACCAGGATGTGGGTAGGTTTCTGAGGTCATATTGTCAGGGCCGGCCGGAGGAGTGGGCGAGATATGTGCCCTGGGCCGAGATGGCACAGAACTCTCTCCGCCACTCCTCCACGAGACTAACCCCTTTCCAGTGTGTGTTAGGGTACCAGCCGGTTCTGGCACCGTGGCATGAGAGCCAGATCGAGGCCCCCGCTGTGGATGAGTGGGTGCGGCGCTCGGAGGAGACGTGGAACGCTGCACACGTCCATCTGCAGCGTGCCATACGTCGACAGAAGACGAGCGCCGACCTACACCGCAGTGAGGGGCCAGTGTACGCACCTGGAGATCGAGTCTGGCTCTCAACCAGAAACCTGCCCCTCCGCCTGCCCTGCCGGAAGCTGGGTCGGCGGTTTGTGGGGCCTTTTAAAGTCCTGAGGAGATTGAACGAGGTGTGTTACAGGTTAGAACTACCTATTGATTACAAGAATATTAACCCCTCGTTCCATGTGTCTCTCCTCAGGCCGGTGGTAGCTGGTCCACTCCAGGACTTTGAGATTGAGGAGACTCCTCCGCCCCCGTTGGACATCGAGGGGGCTCCGGCGTACACTGTTCGGACCATCCTGGATTCGAGACGCCGGATGGGGGGTCTCCAATATCTCGTGGAGTGGGAGGGGTACGGTCCGGAGGAGCGGTGCTGGGTGCCGAGGAGGGACATTCTGGATCCGTCCCTGATGACCGAATTCCATCGTGGTCATCCTACGCGCCCTGCTCCGCGTCCTCCTGGTCGTCCCCGAGGCCGGGTACTGTCACGGTTTCGGCCGAGGCGGCTCCTTCTCCTTGTTCGGGCAGGTTTCGCCGGTCGTCGTCTCCGGAGTACTAGCTGCCACCGCTCTATGTTTCTTGTTTGATTGGTTTTGTCTGTTAGTCACACCTGTTTTGTGTTATGTCTCATTTAGCACCCTATTTAGTTTCCTTGTTGTTAGTTTAGTGTTGTGTGTAATTGTTCGTGTCGTGTTGTTGCGCTACCCGTGTCGGTACGCTATTCTCATAGCTTCCTCCTTGTGTTAGGAGAGTATTTTCACACCTGTGTGTGCGCTCGCTATTTTACGCCTGTGTGCGTCTTTTTGCCTCCGGGCTGTTTGGATTATTTTTGGTGTGCTCTAGTAAAGTCTTGTTGGACTTATCCTCTGCTTCCTGCGCCTGATTATACACCACACCAATCCACAGCAACGTGACAACGGCGGCCTCTCTCAATAGCAAGGCTATGCTCACTGAGTCTGTACATACACTACCAGTCAAAAGTTTGGACACACCTACTCATTATCTTTATTTTGACTATTTTCTACATTGTAGAATAATAGTGAAAACATCAAAACTATGAAATAACACATATGGAATCATGTAGTAACCAGAAAAGTGTTAAACAAATCAAAATATATTTTATATTTCAGATTCTTCAAATAGCCACCCTTTGCCTTGATGACAGCTTTGCACACTCTTGGCATTCTCTCAAACAGCTTCACGAGGTAGTCATCTGGAATCCATTTCAATTAATAGGTGTGCCTTCTTAAAAGTTAATTTGTGGTACAAGGTAAAATATCTGCCCATATGCCCTTGAGCAAGGCACTTAACCCTAATTGTTCCAGGGTCGCCGATGAGTATTCATACACACAATGTTAGTATTATCTTAATTTGCGACATCCAAAGTCATGTTGAGCTTTCCATGTTACACAGCACAACATCCTCATGGTCCTTCAATCCTGATAGGAACTATCATCCTGGAACAATTCTATTCAGAGGACACATTTTTTACTTTTATATTATTATTTTTGATCTTTCAATGTTAAGTTGTCCTGAAGATAAATTGTACTTTTTCTCTACAAGAAGTAAAGTGAGGGGAAGAGACTGATTGGAGGTGAAATGTGGGTCCAGTGGTCAAACAGGATGATGACTGACTTTTTAAAAGAACACAGAGGCCAGGATCACAATAGTTACCATGCCAATGAGCTTCATACAACCCTGTGACCTGAAGAAAGACGATATAATTCTCTCTCTCTCTCTCTCTCTCTCTCTCTCTCTCTCTCTCTCGCTCTCTCTCACACTCTCTCTCTCTCTCACACTCTCTCTCTCACACTCTCACACTCTCTCACACACACCTTCTCCAGTTCCTCCTAGCCCACTGGCTGTGATGCTGCTGACCTGATCTGAATCACCTCTGATAGATACAACCTCAGGGCATGATGGTTGGCACATTCCCCCTCACCGTGCCAGGCAGACATGATCCCAATGGAAAGTGGCAGAGTGGAGAAGGATTACCGCAGGGGTAGATGGGCATTAATCCCACTAACACACATACACACACACTGGCAGTTATTCTTTTTCTCATGCACACACACACACCCCTCCCTCTCAGCCTCCCTCCGTCCCTCCCTGCCTCCATCCCTCCTTCTCTCTCTCTCTCCCTCCCTCCCTGCCTCCCTCCGTTCCTCCGTTCCTCCCTCCCTCCCTCTCCCTTCTCCCTCCCTCTCCCTTCTCCCTCCCTCTCTGCCTCCCTCCCTGCCTCCATCCATCCATATCCACCCCTCCAGAGGTGCTAACGGTATTGACCACATCAGTGTAATTGAAGGAATGGAGGGCTCTGCTGGCAGCAAAACACCCTGTCAGTACACACATACAGACACATACAGACACTGTGTATATATATATATATATAAAAAAAAAATTACGGGGTAGATCAGCTTTAATATTGCAGATAGATTGTGGTTTCCATCAATGTAATTGTCTGGATCATTTCCAATCCCCCATATACAGTGGGGAGAACAAGTATTTGATACACTGCCGATTTTCCTACTTACAAAGCATGTAGAGGTCTGTAATTTTTTATCATAGGTACACTTCAACTGTGAGAGACGGAATCTAAAACAAAAATCCAGAAAATCACATTGTATGATTTTTAAGTAATTAATTTGCATTTTATTGCATGACATAAGTATTTGATACATCAGAAAAGCAGAACTTAATATTTGGTACAGAAACCTTTGTTTGCAATTACAGAGATCATACGTTTCCTGTAGGTCTTGACCAGGTTTGCACACACTGCAGCAGGGATTTTGGCCCACTCCTCCATACAGACCTTCTCCAGATCCTTCAGGTTTCGGGGCTGTCGCTGGGCAATACGGACTTTCAGCTCCCTCCAAAGATTTTCTATTGGGTTCAGGTTTGGAGACTGGCTAGGCCACTCCAGGACCTTGAGATGCTTCTTACGGAGCCACTCCTTAGTTGCCCTGGCTGTGTGTTCCGGGTCGTTGTCATGCTGGAAGACCCAGCCACGACCCATCTTCAATGCTCTTACTGAGGGAAGGAGGTTGTTGGCCAAGATCTCGCGATACATGGCCCCATCCATCCTCCCCTCAATATGGTGCAGTCGTCCTGTCCCCTTTGCAGAAAAGCATCCCCAAAGAATGATGTTTCCACCTCCATGCTTCACGGTTGGGATGGTGTTCTTGGGGTTGTACTCATCCTTCTTCTTCCTCCAAACACGGCGAGTGGAGTTTAGACCAAAAAGCTCTATTTTTGTCTCATCGGACCACATGACCTTCTCCCATTCCTCCTCTGGATCATCCAGATGGTCATTGGCAAACTTCAGACGGGCCTGGACATGCGCTGGCTTTAGCAGGGGGACCTTGCGTGCGCTGCAGGATTTTAATCCATGACGGCGTAGTGTGTTACTAATGGTTTTCTTTGAGACTCTCTTCAGGTCATTGACCAGGTCCTGCCGTGTAGTTCTGGGCTGATCCCTCACCTTCTTCATGATCATTGATGCCCCACGAGGTGAGATCTTGCATGGAGCCCCAGACCGAGGATGATTGACCGTCATCTTGAACTTCTTCCATTTTCTAATAATTGCACCAACAGTTGTTGCCTTCTCACCAAGCTGCTTGCCTATTGTCCCGTAGCCCATCCCAGCCTTGTGCAGGTCTACAATTGTATCCCTGATGTCCTTACACAGCTCTCTGGTCTTGGCCATTGTGGAGAGGTTGGAGTCTGTTTGATTGAGTGTGTGGACAGATGTCTTTTATACAGGTAACAAGTTCAAACAGGTGCAGTTAATACAGGTAATGAGTGGAGAACAGGAGGGCTTCTTAAAGAAAAACTAACTGGTCTGTGAGAGCCGGAATTCTTACTGGTTGGTAGGTGATCAAATATTTATGTCATGCAATAAAATGCAAATTAATTACTTAAAAATCATACAATGTGATTTTCTGGATTTTTGTTTTAGATTCCGTCTCTCACAGTTGAAGTGTACCTATGATAAAATTACAGACCTCTACATGCTTTGTAAGTAGGAAAACCTGCAAAATCGGCAGTGTATCAAATACTTGTTCTCCCCACTGTATATATATTTTAAATATACAGTACCAGTCAACATTTTGGACACTCCTACCCATTCAAGGGTTTTTCTTTATTTTTACTATTTTCTACATTGTAGAATAATAGTGAAGACATCAAAACTATAAAATAACACATATGGAATCATGTAGTAACCAAAAAAGTGTTAAATAAATGAAAGTATATTTTATATTTGAGATTCTTCAAATAGCCACCCTTTGCTTTGATGACAGCTTTGCACCAGTCCTATTTATGATATCATTTACAAAGAGTATACCGTTTTTTTATTTCCCCCCCCCAAAAAAATATACTTTTTTTAAATCAATTAGTATATTTGAATTTAACCATAACATTTGTTGTAATATTTGTTCTGTCTTTTCTGGTGGATTAAACAGAAATTGCAACCAATTTTCTATGGCTTGTTTTAAAAATAGCAATATTTTGGAGATTATTTCATTTTCAAATAACTGAAAAGTGAGAGGTTGTAATCTGAATAAAGGGGAAAAGGCCATTCTTGAACATGGGGTGAGACATTCTTACTAATTTGCTAGAGAACCAGTTCGGATTTAAGTATAACTTTTGTATGACTGAAGTCTTTAGTAAGAGGTCTAATGCTTTAATATTTAATCATTTCTGCCTTCCGAATTCATATTAATTATATGAATAGGCCCGTTTAATTTTGTCTGGCTTGCCATTCCAAATAAAATGGAATATTTTTTGCTCATATAATTTAATATCGCTAGGTGTAGGAAAAGCCATAAGCAAATAGGTAAACTGGGATATGACTAAAGAGTTAATCATTGTGATTTTTCCGCAAATAAACAGGTATTTTCCTTTCCATGGTAGCAAGATCTTATCTATTTTTGCTAACTTTCTATTAAAATGTATTGTAGTGAGATCATTTCTATCTTTCGGGATATGAATAATGTAAAAGTTGTATTTTTTTAGTGATCCAATACGTAATATAGTACACTTATCATAATTTGGTTGTAATCCAGAGAGGTTAGAAAAATTATCTACATCCTCTATGAGGCTGTGGAGGGATCCAAATTGTGGATTTAAAAGAAAACATGAATCATCAGCGTACGATGATGACGCCTTTGTTTTTAAGCCCTGTATTTCATTGCCTGAGCCTTTTAAAAACGTTTTTACATTATGAAGGGCTTGACATTAATTCATGATTTTTTTAACTTGGTCTGTAACACCATGGGCCAGATAGCTGACTGTAAATTGCATTGTATTGTGTTGTATGATGCAAGAAACCACTTTACAAAATACAATTAATTATTATTACCATACAGAGAATTAGACAATGTAGGCTACCCCTCTGCCTATTGGCTTATTTGCATATTCAAATTACAACACCGCCCCTTTAATTAAGACATAAGCTTTATAACTGACTGGTTTTTCAAAGACAGCTTGAAATGTAGCTTAAGCCTACACGTTTTGTGCTCTTGTAGGAAGCAGTAACTCGTCATTGCTGACCTATACTTATCTATAACTGGGCTAATAACTTGTCTAACTAGCAAAGAATATTAACAAATGTGCACACCGTGGCTCTGATCTGAACTGATCTGAAAAGCACACTCAATCCCGAAGTGATTGACCGCTCATGGGCTACCCCCACCAATAGAATTCTACTCTGTTGCTCTCTGGCTCTGCCTACAACAAAATCACAAAAATCAATCTTGCAAAGTTAGATTTGTTTTGGTTTGTTGCATTGAAAAGGGGCTGATATAATGTTGATTTATATACTGCAAACTAATGGGGCAAGCTCAGTGAAGTTCAATCTCTTGCGTATCTGCGCGGCCTGGCATTTCTTCTACGAGGCAGGAGGTGTGTGGCCGCCTCAGTTTAGCGGGAACAACGCCTGCAAATTGACCACCCGCCAACGTGGCTGGTGAAATAGACATTCTACCTGCATTTGGCGGGTGGCAGGTGTTAATTTTATGCCTTGGTCAAGGTGGAGAAAAATGTCAGAAGAGAAATCACAGCTTTAAAACAAGGGAGAACAACCTAGAGAGATAGTATTTTAAAGAATGAATGGACACTTTGAATCAGAAAATGCTAACTTACAGTAATCTTGGCCTACATCATGAATAGATAATTTAGATCAGGCAGCATAGCTGAATACATGTATACCTTCCATCAGGTATGTTAGCCGTAGCACACAGAGCAAGTGTAGCAGCTCTGCTTACAGACATGAGGTGTTGCTTTGGAGCCTGCAGAGAAGTGTTACATTCTTCACTCTCTCTGTGTGTGTGTGTTAGCATGTCTCTCTCTGTCTGTGTGTGTGTGTGTGTGTGTGTGTGTGTTAGCATGTCTCTCTGTGTGTGTGTGTGTGTGTGTGTGTGTGTGTGTGGTTGTGTGTGTGTGTGTGAGTTAGCATGTCTCTGTGTGTGTGTGTGTAGATTCTGCCCCCTCTGTGTGTGTGTGTGTGTGTGTGTGAGTTAGCATGTCTCTCTGTGTGTGTGTGTAGATTCTGCCCCCTCTGTGTGTGTGTGTGTGTGTGTGAGTTAGCATGTCTCTCTGTGTGTGTGTGTAGATTCTGCCCCCTCTGTGTGTGTGTGTGTGTGTGTGTGAGTTAGCATGTCTCTCTCTGTGTGTATGTGTGTGTGTAGATCCTGCCCCCTCCACTCCCCACCACACCATCTTGCTAGCATCTCTCCCACACACACTTCAATGGCCAAGCATCTCTCCCACACACACTTCAATGGCCAAGCATCTCTCCCACACACACTTCAATGGCCAAGCATCTCTCCCACACACACTTCAATGGCCAAGCATCTCTCCCACACACACTTCAATGGCCAAGCATCTCTCCCACACACACTTCAATGGCCAAGCATCTCTCCCACACACACTTCAATGGCCAAGCATCTCTCCCACACACACTTCAATGGCCAAGCATCTCTCCCACACACACTTCAATGGCCAAGCATCTCTCCCACACACACTTCAATGGCCAAGCATCTCTCCCACACACACTTCAATGGCCAAGCATCTCTCCCACACACACTTCAATGGCCAAGCATCTCTCCCACACACACTTCAATGGCCAAGCATCTCTCCCACACACACTACAATGGCCAAGCATCTCTCCCACACACACTTCAATGGCCAAGCATCTCTCCCACACACACTTCAATGGCCAAGCATCTCTCCCACACACACTTCAATGGCCAAGCATCTCTCCCACACACACTTCAATGGCCAGCAGCTCATTTACATTATAACCTTTGGGAAGTCTTTTTTATTTTTTTTTTATTTTTTTTTTAAATTAAAAAAAGGGATATTTGTATAAGACAGTGCTTCAATTCACATGACTGAAAAAAGAGAAGTGAGCATTAAACCGCTTTAGTTTCCTCTATTCTACATTACTGCCCATTGGGGACTATGACACAGGATACAGTGCTGGAGGGGATGTCCATTTACAGGTATGTATGTACAGTGTTTTCATTGTTGCAGTGGGAAACACGGGTGGAGAATGGGAAGCACACGGGTGAAGGTGTGACCGGGATGCAAAAAGGAGAGTTCTATTACATTCAGGGAAAGGAGAGAGAAAGGTAGGGGAGTCCCTGTGGGTGAAACAGGAGGGGAGGAAAGGAGGAAGAGGAAAGGTGAAAGGAGGGAGAGGAGGAGGAGGAAGAGGGTGTCAGTACCATACCTTTCTGCAGGCTCAGGTCTACCATGCGAGGCTCGGCCAGCTCCAGGAAGAAGTTCTTGTTTTTCTCATACTCCTCATCGTCTATCACCTTCACATGAAATGTCTTGCTGTGAGAGGAGAGAGAGAGGAGAGGAGAGGAGAGGAGAGGAGAGGAGAGGAGAGGAGAGGAGAGGAGAGGAGAGGAGAGGAGAGGAGAGGAGAGGAGAGGAGAGACAGGAAGAGAAGAGGAGAGGAGAGGAGAGACAGGAAGAGAAGAGGAGAGGAGAGACAGGAAGAGAAGAGAAGAGAAGAGCAGAGCAGAGCAGAGGAGAGGAGAGGAGAGGAGGGGAGGGACAGGAAGAGAAGAGGAGAGGAGAGACAGGAAGAGAAGAGGAGAGGAGAGGAGAGACAGGAAGAGAAGAGGAGAGGAGAGGAGAGGAGAGGAGAGGAGAGACAGGAAGAGAAGAGGAGAGGAGAGGAGAGGAGAGGAGAGGAGAGAGGAAAAGTTAATTAGCGAGCAGCAACAGGCTGAGACAGCAGCAGGAAGTCAACAGGAGGATTAATAACCAGCGTGGTGAAAAGAGGTCAAAGGTCAGCTGCTGTCCCTGACGACGGTCGCTAGGTCGCTCTAGGACAGCTCTGTCATTGGCTATCCACATTGGCTCTCATGGCTGTCTTGACATCCACATCTATCACACTGTAGCGTAAACATCTCATTGGACGCGTACACATCTCATTGGACGCGTACACAGATTTTCAGATGTTATCGCAGGTGCAGTGAAATGCTTGTATTTTCTAGCTCCAACAGTGCAGTAATGTCGAGTAATACAAAAATTAAGAAATATCAGTACGAGCAATGTCAGAGTCCGGAATATAAATATAAAGGATGGTGTGTATAGACAGTTTGGACAGTGTATGAATAGAAATAGTGTGTACAGCAGTAGTTATAGTGGATACAGTATATACATATAAAGTGGGTATGTAAACATTATTAAAGTGACCAGTGTTCAATGACTCTATACAGCAGTCTCTAAGGTTCAGGGCTGGGTACCAGGTGGGAGCCGGTTAGTGACAGTCTCTAAGGTTCAGGGCTGGGTACCAGGTGGGAGCCGGTTAGTGACAGTCTCTAAGGTTCAGGGCTGGGTACCAGGTGGGAGCCGGTTAGTGACAGTGTCTAAGGTTCAGGGCTGGGTACCCGGTGGGAGCCGGTTAGTGACAGTCTCTAAGGTTCAGGGCTGGGTACCAGGTGGGAGCCGGTTAGTGACAGTCTCTAAGGTTCAGGGCTGGGTACCAGGTGGGAGCCGGTTAGTGACAGTCTCTAAGGTTCAGGGCTGGGTACCAGGTGGGAGCCGGTTAGTGACAGTCTCTAAGGTTCAGGGCTGGGTACCAGGTGGGAGCCGGTTAGTGACAGTCTCTAAGGTTCAGGGCTGGGTACCAGGTGGGAGCCGGTTAGTGACAGACAATTTAGGAGGGGTTCTGAAAGACACTCATGGGGGGGTGTCCACTGAAAGCTGACTAGCATCAACAACTGGAACCTAAAAGACACCCACCATGAGCGCCCATTTAAATTTGCCCAAGAAGAGAGAAACAAAAGAATAACACCAAACTTAAAGACTGAAAACAAACCAAAAAGGTGGAGCAAAACGAAATCAGGGAAGATCAGATAAAGGATTGTTTGCCTAGAACTTTAAATTGGGAGCGTCAACTAAAGGTGTTAACCCTCCACAGATATCAAGACCCCTGGAGCACTGGGCCAGCCACTCTTAAATAGCACCTGGGCCAGCACAGGTGAAACACCTTCCCACTAACGAGATGGCAACCAGCACAGCTTTAACACATACTGATTAACGAGGTGACACCCTAACGGTGCGCCCTACGTGCTAACGAGCTATGCATGCTAAAGTCCAACCTCAAAACAACCTAAAAAATAAAAATAAAAAATGGAAAAACTAAAGTGTCACACTCGTTGATGAACGGGTCAGACCAACGCGCAGCGTGATATGCACACATGTTTATTAACACGAATAAACACACAACAAAATAATAAACTAATGACACGTGAAGTCCTAAGGTAACACACAAACAAACCTTATACAGAACAAGATCCCACCACCCACTAGTGCCAATAGGCTGCCTAAGTATGGTCCCCAATCAGAGACAACGAGCGACAGCTGCCTCTGATTGGGAACCACACCGGCCAACATAGATCTAGACATACTAGACTTACAACATAGACCTACACCACATAGAAAATACACACCCTGACTCAACAAATAAGAGTCCCCAGAGTCAGGGCGTGACATAAAGCCTGTAACAGTAACACAAACCTGTAACACAAAGGATGCACGTAGACAAGATTGAATAGAAAGCGGTACAAACCACCTCAAGATAAAAACATAATATTCGAAATCAGTAAGTTAGACTAAATATTAGCATTTCATATATTCGCAGTAAATAAAATTCAATCTGGATAATAACACAAAACAAATCATAAGGCTAGAGAAATATATCGACAAATATTACAACAACACGCAACACCCAAACATGTCGGAAGATAAACGAGGAGAACCAATCCCCAAGAGGAAACGCGACTCGACTGATACAGATGATATATGCTTTTCACCACTGGGTCTGGTATGTGTGGAAAGCGACCTGTTGAAGTCGATAAATGACAAATTGGGCATACTAGAATTGGTCAGTAAGGACGTAAAAGAGTTGAAAGTGAGTCTTGAAATGAGTGACGAAAAAGCATCGATAATGCAAACAGAAACCAAAAAATTTAAAGTGACAGTAACTAAGATGGAAACGGACGTTAGTGAACTAAAAAAGGAGAACAACCTTCTGAGAGAAGCCTTACTAGACATCCAAACTAGATCGATGAGAGAAAATCTAGTACTTACGGGTATTCAGGAAAAGGAGGGAGAAATAACAGAGAATATTATGAAGGACTTCCTGCATACAGCGCTTCAAATCCCACTCGAGGCTGTCGATAAAATCCAACTCGAACGTGTACACCGTTTCGGACAAAGAGGACAGAAATATGAGCGCCCAATCGTTGCCAAATTTGCATTTTTTAAGGATAAAGCTATGGTTAAAAGCCTAGGAAAAAGAATTGCTGGCACAAAAATAGGCATGAATGATCAGTTCCCGAGGGAGATTGCAGTAAGGCGCAAAGTTCTGTAACCAATCTTCAAGGAAAATAGATTAAAAGGGAAACGTGTGGATAATCTATATATTGACAACCAAATGTTCAGAGACACAAAGACTACTCCATGGCTATTCTAAAAGTTGTAATAGAGGAGTTGAATAATGGAACACCCAATACTAGCAATGATAGGGATTGGAATATTAAATAACATTTATAGTAAGTATAGTATTTTAAAAAGGATAAAACGATATAACAAGAAAAGATAACAAGCAGAATAATACATCTTCAACTACAACTAATTAGAACATTGCATTTTTGGCGGGCAATTGTTGTTTTGGCGGACGGTTGTTGGGGTTGGTCCTGTGTTCTCCCTGGCGTCCTTTCCCCCTTGCGGCAGGTGTGGGATGTGGGTGCGTTTGCACGCTCGGCCCATTTCCTCCGCAGTCAACCATGTGGTGTGCATTTTTGTGTTTGGAAAGGTGGGGTGTTAATTGAGTGAGAGGGGAAATGGTTGCATATCCTAGAGCCGACCGAGTGTCTATGAGCAGGGGTAGTGAGAGAGGGGGACCATAGTGTTTGTGTCTCAGGTGAAGAGGGTGGATCTGATCTCCATAACCTAGGACTTGACATAGATTAAGTAGATTATTCAAATCTGACATTGTTGTCAATTTCTGCTCAATCTTGCATACCAATCAGGTATGGGATGGACCACGGTAATTATTTGCTAGGATAATAATTGCTTGTCAATAAATTAAATGTAATACAATGGCAATCCGGGTTATATGTTAAAATCCTACATATGAACTGCCGACATTATTACGCATATTAATTGATAATGATGGAAAATAAGATATGCAAGATATTTGAATGTGTGCTGTTTTCGATGGATGGGTCCTGGCCTCTCGGGGCCTTAGGGATCCGGAGGGACGTGGGTGGGATGCTGATCACTGGGATGACGGCTCAACTTGGGATGGGGAGGGGCTTTAGCGGGGGAATTAGTGGAGAACAATTGAAGGGATACTTAGTAGCAATGCAAATATCATGGACACTCAATCATTACGGGGTTTTTTAATGGTAAATTTACAAACATATATAATGATAAATAGACTTGAAACTTGTATATCATTTTGGTGTATGGTGAAAAAAGTATAGCCAGTTATAATTGTAATGGCTTAGCTGATAATAACAAAAGAAGAACAATATTTACATGGCTCAAAGAGAAGGAATATAATATCTATTGTTTACAGGAAACTCATTCAACAATTCGCGATGAAGTAGCGTGGAAAAAAGAATGGAAGGGGGTGAAATATACTTCAACCATGGGCAAAGAAATTCAAAAGGGGTGATGATATTAATTAATAGTAATTTCGATCCGAATGTGCAAATTGTCCAAATAGATCCGCAAGGTAGATGGATTATTTTAAATATGTTATTGGACAATAAACAGATTTGGCTCATTAACATTTACGGACCGAATAATGATGATCCACACTTCTTTGACAATATATATAATAAATTATCAACCCTGCAAGCAATTCAAGACAATATTATTATGGTGGGGGATTATAATACTGTTTTAAATAGCTCAATGGACCGTAAAGGAAATCACACCACAAACAATCACCCACATGCTCTTAAGGAGATTGTGAATGTCATGGATACATTAGAACTAGTAGATATATGGAGGCTTAAATATACTGATCTAGTGAGATATACATGGCGGAGACTGAATCAAGCTAGTCGTCTTGACTTCTTTCTTATCTCATTCTCGTTGGCACTAAAAGCTTAAAAAGTGTTGATAGGGGACAGAATGCGGTCGGACCATCATATAATTGGGCATATACATTACTCTTACTGAATTTCCACGTGGGCGAGGATATTGGAAATTTAATCAAAGCCTATTGGATGATAATTTATTTTTAACTAGGACAAAGGAATTTATAACTGACTTTTTCCGACATAACATAGGTACAGCAAATCCCCTTATTGTATGGGACACCTTTAAATGTGCAGTACTCATCTCGAAAAACAAAAGCAATTTAGGTCAAAAGAGTTTATACTAACAAAGGAAATAGAAAGTCTAACAGAACAGATAGATGCCAATAAAAACTATAACTTAGAGGCTCAGAATAAATTAGAGGAAAAATAAAAAGAAATGGAGAAACTTATTCAAGAAAGGTCAAGTGTAATATATTATAAGAATAAAACAAACTGGATGGAATATGGGGAAAAATGCACCAAATTATTTTTAAATCTTCAACATAGGAATGCTACCAAAAATAATTTCATGAAATTGGTTACAATTGACGGAGTAACCCATGATTCACCAAATTATATTTTGAAGGAGGAAACAAGGTACTTTAAACATATGTTTTTGTTTCAGTCGCCTCCATCTCCTCTAACTGAAGCTAACTGTAGAGATTTTTTTTCTATTGATAATGTAAAATTAACAGCCAAACAGAAAGACTCATGTTAAGGTGAAATTACAGAGGATGAACTTCTGGATGCAATTAAAGACTTTAAGTCTGGGAAAACTCCAGGGTTGGATGGCATACCAGTCGAAGTATACCAAACCTTTTTTGATATACTAAGAGGACCGCTATTAGCATGTTTTAACCACTCCTATGTAAATGGTAGATTATCTGACACTCAAGAAGAAGGTCTGATCTCATTATTACTGAAACAGGATACAAGTGGAAAATATAAAGATCCAGTCCATTTAAAAAATTGGAGGCCCCTTACACTTCAGTGTTGTGATGCAAAAATTCTAGCAACATTTATAGCGCATAGAATTAAAAAGGTATTGTCGGATATTATTCATTCTAATCAGACAGGTTTTTTACATGGAAGATACATTGGAGATAATATAAGGCAAGTATTGGAAACAATAGAACATTATAGAAAATTGGAGAAACCAAGCCTGCTATTCATAGCAGACTTCGAAAAGGCATTTGATAAAGTACGACTGTTTATATATAAATGCCTGGAGCATTTCAATTTTGGTGAATCTCTTATAAAATGGGTCAAAATCATGTATAGTAACACTAGGTGTAAAATAGTAAATAATGGCTATTTCTCAGAAAGTTTTGAACTGTCAAGAGGAGTGAAACAAGGTTGTCCACTATCGGCATATCTATTTATTGTGGCCATCGAGATGTTAGCTATTAAAATCAGATCCAACAATAATATCAGGGGATTAGAAATCCAGGGATTAAAAACAAAGGTGTCATTGTACGCTGATGATTCATGTTTTCTTTTAAATCCACAACTAGAATCACTCCACAGCCTCATAGAGGATCTAGATACATTTTCTAACCTCTCTGGATTACAACCAGATTATGACAAATGTACTATATTACGTATTGGATCAATAACAAATACAATTTTTACATTGCCATGTAGTTTACCAATAAAATAGTCTGATGGTGATGTGGATATACTCGGAATAAATATCCCAAAGGAAATAAATGATCTCACTTCAATAAATTATAATAGAAAATTAGCAAAAATAGATAAGATCTTGCTACCATGGAAAGGTGGGTGCCTGTCAATTTGTGGAAAAATCACCCTGATTAACTCTTTAGTATTATCCCAGTTTACCTATTTGCTTATGGTCTTGCCTATGCCTAGCGAACAGTTTTTTTAATTATATGAGAAAAAAATATTCCATTTTATTTGGAACGGCAAGCCAGACAAAATTAAACGGGCCTATTTATATAATGAATATGAATTCGGAGGACAGAAATTATTAAATATTAAAGCATTAGACCTATCACTAAAAGCTTCAGTCATACAAAAGGTATACTTAAATCCGAACTGGTTCTCTAGCAAATTAGTAAGATTGTCTCACCCAATGTCCAAGAATGGCCTTTTTCCCTTTATTCAGATTACAACCACTCACTTTCAGTTATTTGAAAAGGAAATCCTCTCCCAGATATCACTATTTCTAAAACAAGCCATATAAAGTTGGTTGCAATTTCAATTTAATCCTCCAGAAACGACAGAACAAATAATGCAACAAATATTGTGGTTAAACTCAAATATACTAATTGACAAAAAACCTTTTTATTTGGACAAAATGTTTAAGAAAGGTATAATCTTTGTAAATGATATCATCGGTAGGACTGGTGGAGTTATGTCGCACATGCAGCTAACAAAAACAATGTCTGCTCTACCCAAAATTACAACAAAATAATTGCAGCCTTACCGCAAAAATGGAAGAGGAATGTGGAAGGAGGAGAAAGTAAGGAACTTGTCTGTCGGCCTTGCATTAAAGAACATAATTGGTTAAGGAAAACTAGATTAATAAAAAGGTATATCAGTTTCATTTAAGGACCAATGGATTGACAGCCGTCCCATATAGATTGCAAAATAGTTGGGAAGAGATTTTTGACATACCGATCCCATGGCATAGTGTTTATGAACTGATACGCAAAACGACACCGGATTCAAAACTTAGAATCTTTCAATTTAAATTATTATATAAAATTATTGCTACCAATTGAATGTTATTTATATGGGGGATACAATCTTCCCAGCTCTGCAGATTTTGCTGCGAAGAGACAGAATCATTAGATCATTTGTTTTGGTACTGTCCATTTGTAGCTTGTTTTTGGACACAGGTCCAGGAATGGCAAAAGGATTGCAATATTTACCTGGAGCTAACCCTGCAGATAGCATTACTGGGTGATCTGAAAAGTCATAGTCAATCGATCAATAACATAATAATACTATTAGCAAAAATGTTTATTTTCAATTCACAATCTGTAGAAACAATGAGAATAGAAAGGTTCAGAACATTTGTAAGACATCACAGTACAGTTTAAATAAACAGTGGGGAGAACAAGTATTTGATACACTGACGATTTTGCAGGTTTTACTACTTACAAAGCATGTAGAGGTCTGTAATTTTTTATCATAGGTACACTTCAACTGTGAGAGACGGAATCTAAAACAAAAATCCAGAAAATCACATTGTATGATTTTTAAGTAATTAATTAGCATTTTATTGCATGACATAAGTATTTGATCACCTACCTACCAGTAAGAATTATGGCTCTCACAGACCTGTTCGTTTTTCTTTAAGAAGCCCTCCTGTTCTCCACTCATTACCTGTATTAACTGCACCTGTTTGAACTCGTTACCTGTATAAAAGACACCTGTCCACACACTCAATCAAACAGACTCCAACCTCTCCACAATGGCCAAGACCAGAGAGCTGTGTAAGGACATCAGGGATAAAATTGTAGACCTGCACAAGGCTGGGATGGGCTACAGGACAATAGGCAAGCAGCTTGGTGAGAAGGCAACAACTGTTGGCGCAATTATTAGAAAATGGAAGAAGTTCAAGATGACGTCAATCACCCTCGGTCTGGGGCTCCATGCAAGATCTCACCTCGTGGGGCATCAATGATCATGAGGAAGGTGAGGGATCAGCCCAGAACTACACGGCAGGACCTGGTGAATGACCTGAAGAGAGCTGGGGCCACAGTCTCAAAGAAAACCATTAGTAACACACTACGCCGTCATGGATTAAAATCCTGCAGCGCACGCAAGGTCCCCCTGCTCAAGCCAGCGCATGTCCAGGCCCGTCTGAAGTTTACCAATGACCATCTGGATGATCCAGAGGAGGAATGGGAGAAGGTCATGTGGTCTGATGAGACAAAAATAGAGCTTTTTGGTCTAAACTCCACTCGCCTTGTCTGGAGGAAGAAGAAGGATGACTACAACCCCAAGAACACCATCCCAACCGTGAAACATGGAGGTGGAAACATTATTATTTGGGGATGCTTTTCTGCAAATGGGACAGGACGACTGCACCGTATTGAGGGGAGGATGGATGGGGCCATGTATCGCGAGATCTTGGCCAACAACCTCCTTCCCTCAGTAAGAGCATTGAAGATGGGTCGTGGCTGGGTCTTCCAGCATGACAACGACCCGAAACACACAGCCAGGGCAACTAAGGAGTGGCTCCGTAAGAGGCATCTCAAGGTCCTGGAGTGGCCTAGCCAGTCTCCAGACCTGAACCCAATAGAAAATCTTTGGAGGGAGCTGAAAGTCCACATTGCCCGCGACAGCCCCGAAACCTGAAGGATCTGGAGAAGGTCTGCATGGAGGAGTGGGCCAAAATCCCTGCTGCAGTGTGTGCAAACCTGGTCAAGACCTACAGGAAACGTATGATCTCTGTAATTGCAAACAAAGGTTTCTGTACCAAATATTAAGTTCTGCTTTTCTGATGTATCAAATACTTATGTCATGCAATAAAATGCACATTAATTACTTAAAAATCATACAATGTGATTTTCTGGATTTTTGTTTTAGATTCCGTCTCTCACAGTTGATGTGCACCTATGATAAAAATTACATACCTCTACATGCTTTGTAAGTAGGAAAACCTGAAAAATCGGCAGTGTATCAAATACTTGTTCACCCCACTGTATATGGCAAATAGAACTCCTATATGGATGGTGTTAAAAGATAGATGGGAGGTGTTGAATGGAATTGAAGGATGGGACTAATAACAACTAACAACAAACAATAACAAGATAACTAATAATGTAGGCACGCTGTGTCCATAATAAGTATATAGGTTGTATGTTGGGAGCTTTTGGGAAAGAGCACAGTTAGAAAGATATGGCATATAGAAGCAAACCGGATGGACATCATGAAAATGATCGGAGATGTTGAGAGTAGAAGAAGTTCAGGAGCAAAAACAAAAAAAACAAATAAAATTGAATTATTGTAAAATTGACTGTGTCCATAAGGTGTAGATAGTAAGTATAGGCTGGAAGTAGAGGCCTGGGCATTGTTGTTCACTAGTGTATGGGTTGTAGGTTGGTAGAGCATGGCGTTTGCAACGCCAGGGTTGTGGGTTCGATTCCCACGGGGGGCCAGTATGAAAAAAAAAAAATTATGTATGCACTCACTAACTGTAAGTCGCTCTGGATAAGAGCGTCTGCTAAATGACGTAAATGTAAAAAATGTAGGTTGGGAGCTTTTGTGAAGGAGCACAGTTAGAAAGATATGGCATATAGAAGCAAACCGGATGGACATCATGAAAATGATCGGAGAGGTTGAGAGTAGAAGAAGTTCAGGAGAAAGAACAAACAAAATGTAATTATTGTAAAATTGACTG
>NW_028156368.1:50000-55000 GCF_964263955.1 Coregonus lavaretus
GACGTCCCAAATGGCACCCTATGCCCTATGTAATACACTACTCTTCACCAAGGCCTATAGGGCTCTTGTCAAAATAAGTGCACTATGTAGGGAACAGGGAATAGGGTGCCATTTGGGATGCACACAATGTCTGTTTTTATCTTTCAACTTTTCTTTTTTTTTCTATCTTTTTTTCTCCCCCCTGACTGGTCTACAGTAGTGCTACAGCAGAGAGCAGCGCGGTGGTTTCCCCTGACTGGTCTACAGTAGTGTTACAGCAGAGAGCAGCGCGGTGGTTTCCCCTGACTGGTCTACAGTAGTGCTACAGCAGAGAGCAGCGCGGTGGTTTCCCCTGACTGGTCTACAGTAGTGCTACAGCAGAGAGCAGCGCGGTGGTTTCCCCTGACTGGTCTACAGTAGTGTTACAGCAGAGAGCAGCGCGGTGGTTTCCCCTGACTGGTCTACAGTAGTGCTACAGCAGAGAGCAGCGCGGTGGTTTCCCCTGACTGGTCTACAGTAGTGTTACAGCAGAGAGCAGCGCGGTGGTTTCCCCTGACTGGTCTACAGTAGTGTTACAGCAGAGAGCAGCGCGGTGGTTTCCCCTGACTGGTCTACAGTAGTGTTACAGCAGAGAGCAGCGCGGTGGTTTCCCCTGACTGGTCTACAGTAGTGTTACAGCAGAGAGCAGCGCGGTGGTTTCCCCTGACTGGTCTACAGTAGTGCTACAGCAGAGAGCAGCGCGGTGGTTTCCCCTGACTGGTCTACAGTAGTGCTACAGCAGAGAGCAGCGCGGTGGTTTCCCCTGACTGGTCTACAGTAGTGTTACAGCAGAGAGCAGCGCGGTGGTTTCCCCTGACTGGTCTACAGTAGTGCTACAGCAGAGAGCAGCGCGGTGGTTTCCCCTGACTGGTCTACAGTAGTGTTACAGCAGAGAGCAGCGCGGTGGTTTCCCCTGACTGGTCTACAGTAGTGTTACAGCAGAGAGCAGCGCGGTGGTTTCCCCTGACTGGTCTACGGTAGTGTTACAGCAGAGAGCAGCGCGGTGGTTTCCCCTGACTGGTCTACAGTAGTGTTACAGCAGAGAGCAGCGCGGTGGTTTCCCCTGACTGGTCTACAGTAGTGTTACAGCAGAGAGCAGCGCGGTGGTTTCCCCTGACTGGTCTACGGTAGTGTTACAGCAGAGAGCAGCGCGGTGGTTTCCCCTGACTGGTCTACAGTAGTGTTACAGCAGAGAGCAGCGCGGTGGTTTCCCCTGACTGGTCTACAGTAGTGTTACAGCAGAGAGCAGCGCGGTGGTTTCCCCTGACTGGTCTACAGTAGTGTTACAGCAGAGAGCAGCGCGGTGGTTTTGTGGAACGGATCTTTAAACTGAAGTTGACTTTCAAATAATCCTCTTTCCCTGAATGTGTGGAGTGCTTTACAGTCCCATATGGCACCCTAATTCCCTATAGCGATGGCGTTAAAAAGAGAATAGGGGGTCATTTTTGGATACGAGCCGTATGTACTAACGGCCATTACAGTGGATTTAAAGACTGCTAGCACTGGGGAGGTAGTGTACTGTACAGAGTAACGTAGCGTAGCGTAGCGTAGCGTAGCGGGAGACAGTAGGGAGGTACAGAGTAGCGTAGCGTAGCGTAGCGTAGCGTAGCGGGAGACAGTAGGGAGGTACAGAGTGTACAGGGTGGGGGGGGGGGGGGCTTTTAAAACTAGACACGTCTCCTTCCTTCCACTCCAATAGGCTAGTTACACTCTGGGGCTCTGGAACATACAGTAGAGGAGGCCTTATAATATATAATATAATATATATAATATAATAATAATTTTTTTACATTTACTATACATAATATGCCATTTAGCAGACGCTTTTATCCAAAGCGACTTACAGTCATGTGTGCACACATTTTTACGTATGGGTGGTCCCGGGGATCGAACCCACTACCCTGGCGTTCCAAGCGCCATGCTCTACCAGAGCTTTGAGGAGTTCCGTTCATCAAAAAGTGGTGTTGGCAATCTCTGTACTTCTCAATGTATTCTACTCATTATTATTACTATTCAAAACAACAAGACTTAAAAGGGGCAACCAGCAGTTACTACATACATTTTATGACTTGAATGATATTAATGATATGTACCAATTGATTCTTGAATAGTATAACTTAAAAATTCCTCATGAGCTTTAGTTCAACTGTCGAACCCCATCAGAACCCAAATTGTAAACCTGATTACTCCAATGTTTGTAAACAAAGTCAATGTAAACAAACACTGTATTGCCTCAAAACATGGTTACAACATACCTTTTGATCTCATGGATGACCAGTCCTTGCATCCTGTCTATGAATTTCAGATTGGTTACATTTCTCCAGCTCCATCGCTCAGCTTTTTACAGAAACAGGGGCGAGGAAAACGCTTTGTTATAGTTTCTATTGCTGATTGCAGCTTTTAACAGACAGAGATGTTATAGTGAATGAATGAATAAATGGATGGATGAATGGATGACAAAAAAACAAAGTATGACAGTAGACATATATAATACAACACTGATCTGAGACTTTCTTTGGTCTTTAAAATCTTAGATATACGGCTCTATACTTTAATTAGACCTACTGCTCTATACTTCATTAGACCTACTGCTCTATACTTCTATTAGATCTACTGCTCTATACTTCTATTAGATCTACTGCTCTATACTTCTATTAGATCTACTGCTCTATACTTCTATTAGATCTACTGCTCTATACTTCTATTAGACCTACTGCTCTATACTTCTATTAGATCTACTGCTCTATACTTCTATTAGATCTACTGCTCTATACTTCTATTAGATCTACTGCTCTATACTTCTATTAGATCTACTGCTCTATACTTCTATTAGATCTACTGCTCTATACTTCTATTAGATCTACTGCTCTATACTTCTATTAGATCTACTGCTCTATACTTCTAATAGATCTACTGATCTATACTTCTATTAGACCTACTGCTCTATACTTCTATTAGACCTCTATACTTCTATTAGATCTATTGCTCTATACTTCTATTAGATCTACTGCTCTATACTTCTATTAGACCTCTATACTTCTATTAGATCTACTGCTCTATACTTCTAATAGATCTAATATAAGTATAGAGGTCTAATAGAAGTATAGAGCAGTAGATCTAATAGAAGTATAGAGCAGTAGATCTAATAGAAGTATAGAGCAGTAGATCTAATAGAAGTATAGAGCAGTAGATCTAATAGAAGTATAAAGCAGTAGATCATTAGACCTCTATACTTCTATTATATCTACTGCTCTATACTTCTATTAGATCTACTGCTCTATACTTCTATTAGATCTACTGCTCTATACTTCTATTAGATCTACTGCTGTATACTTCTATTAGATCTACTGCTCTATACTTCTATTAGATCTACTGCTGTATACTTCTATTAGATCTACTGCTGTATACTTCTATTAGATCTACTGCTCTATACTTCTATTAGATCTACTGCTGTATACTTCTATTAGATCTACTGCTCTATACTTCTATTATATCTACTGCTGTATACTTCTATTATATCTACTGCTCTATACTTCTATTAGATCTACTGCTCTATACTTCTATTAGATCTACTGCTCTATACTTCTATTAGATCTACTGCTCTATACTTCTATTATATCTACTGCTCTATACTTCTATTAGATCTACTGCTCTATACTTCTATTAGACCTCTATACTTCTATTAGATCTACTGCTCTATACTTCTATTAGATCTACTGCTCTATACTTCTATTAGATCTACTGCTCTATACTTCTATTAGACCTCTATACTTCTATTAGATCTACTGCTCTATACTTCTATTAGATCTACTGCTCTATACTTCTATTAGATCTACTGCTGTATACTTCTATTAGATCTACTGCTCTATACTTCTATTAGATCTACTGCTCTATACTTCTATTAGATCTACTGCTCTATACTTCTATTAGATCTACTGCTCTATACTTCTATTAGATCTACTGCTGTATACTTCTATTAGATCTACTGCTCTATACTTCTATTATATCTACTGCTCTATACTTCTATTAGATCTACTGCTCTATACTTCTATTATATCTACTGCTCTATACTTCTATTAGATCTACTGCTCTATACTTCTATTAGACCTCTATACTTCTATTAGATCTACTGCTCTATACTTCTATTAGATCTACTGCTCTATACTTCTATTAGATCTACTGCTCTATACTTCTATTAGACCTCTATACTTCTATTAGATCTACTGCTCTATACTTCTATTAGATCTACTGCTCTATACTTCTATTAGATCTACTGCTCTATACTTCTATTAGATCTACTGCTCTATACTTCTATTAGACCTCTATACTTCTATTAGACCTCTATACTTCTATTAGATCTACTGCTCTATACTTCTATTAGAACTACTGCTGTATACTTCTATTAGATCTACTGCTCTATACTTCTATTAGACCTCTATACTTCTATTAGATCTACTGCTCTATACTTCTATTAGATCTACTGCTCTATACTTCTATTAGACCTCTATACTTCTATTAGATCTACTGCTCTATACTTCTATTAGATCTATTGCTCTATACTTCTATTAGACCTCTATACTTCTATTAGATCTACTGCTCTATACTTCTATTAGATCTACTGCTCTATACTTCTATTAGACCTCTATACTTCTATTAGATCTACTGCTCTATACTTCTATTAGATCTACTGATCTATACTTCTATTAGACCTCTATACTTCTATTAGATCTACTGCTCTATACTTCTATTAGACCTCTATACTTCTATTAGATCTACTGCTCTATACTTCTAATAGATCTACTGCTCTATACTTCTATTAGATCTACTGCTCTATACTTCTATTAGATCTACTGCTCTATACTTCTATTAGATCTACTGCTCTATACTTCTATTAGATCTACTGCTGTATACTTCTATTAGATCTACTGCTCTATACTTCTATTAGACCTCTATACTTCTATTAGATCTACTGCTCTATACTT
>NW_028156368.1:60000-67484 GCF_964263955.1 Coregonus lavaretus
CATTACACACACACACACATTACACACACACACTACACACACACACACTACACACACACTACACACACACACTACACACACACACTACACACACTACACACACACACTACACACACACACACTACACACACACACTACACACACACACACACTACACACACACACACTCCAGTAGTGAATGGGGTTGGGCAATAGGACCATTCCTTGCCTGCCTGCTGCAGATGGAGGACACAAGGCATCCCTGAATAAAGAGGTGAAGCCACACAGAAGACGGCTAAAAATAGGACGGGACATGAGTTCTGTCTGGCAGGGGTCTGTCTGGCAGGGGTCTGTCTGGCAGGGGTCTGTCTGGCAGGGGTCTGTCTGGCAGGGGTCTGACTGATGGTCTCTCCTGACTGTAGACTACTGTGTAGACTGTTTAGAGACTGTGCTGTGCTGTGCTGAGAGCCTGTGTGATCTTGAAACCAATGTACTGTAGGCTACCCATGATGAAGTCTATTAGCCCGCTTTAGCCTGAGTACCGTCCCCAGAACTGGGCCTTCCAGCCCTTCTGCTCTTGACATATGTGTTACGGCTTTACACCCCCTTGACAACAGACTTTCAGCACGCTTATAGGGAAGGATATTCAACAAGCACAGCACTTACACAAATGACTGATGATTGGCTGAGAGAAATTGATGATAAAAAGATTGTGGGGGCTGTTTTGTTAGACTTCTGTACGGCTTTTGACATTATCGATCATAGTCTGCTGCTGGAAAAACGTATGTTTTTATCGTGGATCGAGAGTTACCTGTCTAACAGAACACAGAGGGTGTTCTTTGATGGAAGCCTCCCCAACATAATCCAGGTAGAATCAGGAATTCCCCAGGGCAGCTGTTTAGGCCCCTTACTTTTTTTCAATCTTTACTAACGACATGCCGCTGGCTTTGAGTAAAGCCTGTGTGTCTATGTATGCGGATGACAACACTATACACGTCAGCTACCACAGCGACAGAAATGACTGCAACACTTAAAGAGCTGCAGTTTCAGAATGGGTGTCAAGTAATACAGTGGGGGAAAAAAGTATTTAGTCAGCCACCAATTGTGCAAGTTCTCCCACTTAAAAAGATGAGAGAGGCCTGTAATTTTCATCATAGGTACACGTCAACTATGACAGACAAATTGAGAAAAATAATTCCAGAAAATCACATTGTAGGATTTTTTATGAATTTATTTGCAAATTATGGTGGAAAATAAGTATTTGGTCACCTACAAACAAGCAAGATTTCACAGACCTGTAACTTCTTCTTTAAGAGGCTCCTCTGTCCTCCACTCGTTACCTGTATTAATGGCACCTGTTTGAACCTGTTATCAGTATAAAAGACACCTGTCCACAACCTCAAACAGTCACACTCCAAACTCCACTATGGCCAAGACCAAAGAGCTGTCAAAGGACACCAGAAACAAAATTGTAGACCTGCACCAGGCTGGGAAGATTGAATATGCAATAGGTAAGCAGCTTGGTTTGAAGAAATCAACTGTGGGAGCAATTATTAGGAAATGGAAGACATACAAGACCACTAATAATCTCCCTCGATCTGGGGCTCCACGCAAGATCTCACCCCGTGGGGTCAAAATGATCACAAGAACGGTGAGCAAAAATCCCAGAACCACACGGGGGGACCTAGTGAATGACCTGCAGAGAGCTGGGACCAAAGTAACAAAGCCTACCATCAGTAACACACTACGCCGCCAGGGACTCAAATCCTGCAGTGTCAGACGTGTCCCCTTGCTTAAGCCAGTACATGTCCAGGCCCGTCTGAAGTTTGCTAGAGTGCATTTGGATGATCCAGAAGAGGATTGGGAGAATGTCATATGGTCAGATGAAACCAAAATAGAACTTTTTGGTAAAAACTCAGCTCGTCGTGTTTGGAGGACAAAGAATGCTGAGTTGCATCCAAAGAACACCATACCTACTGTGAAGCATGGGGTTGGAAACATCATGCTTTGGGGCTGTTTTTCTGCAAAGGGACCAGGACGACTGATCCGTGTAAAGGAAAGAATGAATGGGGCCATGTATCGTGAGATTTTGAGTGAAAACCTCCTTCCATCAGCAAGGGCATTGAAGATGAAACGTGGCTGGGTCTTTCAGCATGACAATGATCCCAAACACACCGCCCGGGCAATGAAGGAGTGGCTTCGTAAGAAGCATTTCAAGGTCCTGGAGTGGCCTAGCCAGTCTCCAGATCTCAACCCCATAGAAAATCTTTGGAGGGAGTTGAAAGTCTGTGTTGCCCAGCGACAGCCCCAAAACATCACTGCTCTAGAGGAGATCTGCATGGAGGAATGGGCCAAAATACCAGCAACAGTGTGTGAAAACCTTGTAAAGACTTACAGAAAACGTTTGACCTGTGTCATTGCCAACAAAGGGTATATAACAAAATATTGAGAAACTTTTGTTATTGACCAAATACTTATTTTCCATCATAATTTGCAAATAAATTCATTAAAAATCCTACAATGTGATTTTCAGGAATTTTTTTCTCATTTTGTCTGTCATAGTTGACGTGTACCTATGATGAAAATTACAGGCCTCTCTCATCTTTTTAAGTGGGAGAAGTTGCACAATTGGTGGCTGACTAAATACTTTTTTTCCCCACTGTAAGCTAGTATTAAATATTTCAAAAACAAAAAAGCATTGTATTTAGGACAAAACCATTCACTAAACCCTAAACCTCAACTAATCTTGTGATGAATAATGTGGAGGTTGAGCAAGTTGAGGTGACTAAACTGCTTGATGTAACCCTGGATTGTTAACTGTCATGGTCAAAACATTGATGCAATGATAGCTAAGATGGGGAGAGGTCTGTCCGTAATAAAGCACTGCTCTGATTTCTTGACACCGCTATCAACAAAAAAAGTTTTGTCGCACCTGGACTACTGCCCAGTCATATGTTCAAGTGCCACAAAGAAGGACATAGGCAAATTACAGTTGGCCCAGAACAGAGCAGCACGGCTGGCCCTTAAATG
The DNA here is from genome assembly GCF_964263955.1 of Coregonus lavaretus. Classification (NCBI taxonomy): domain Eukaryota; kingdom Metazoa; phylum Chordata; class Actinopteri; order Salmoniformes; family Salmonidae; genus Coregonus; species Coregonus lavaretus. The sequence continues at coordinate 63,010 of NW_028156368.1, forward strand.
TACACGGAGAGCTAACATCAATGACATGCATGTCAATCTCTCCTGGCTCAAAGTAGAGGAGAGATTGACTGCAACACTACTTGTCTTTGTGAGAGGTAGTGAAATGTTGAAAGCACCAAGCTGTCTGTTCAAACGACTAGCACACAGCTCAGACACCCATGCATACATTTATATTGTATTAGATTTTTGATGTATTTTATGAAGACACTGGTCTCTATGGTGACTCGCTGATTAAATAAAGGTAAATAATATATAGGACGTGCCACCACATGCCACCAGGGGTCTCTTCACAATCCCCAAGTTCAGAACAGACTCCGGGAAATACACAGTACTACACAGAGCCATGACTACATGGAACTCTATTCTACATCAAGTAACTGATGCAAGCAGTAAAATCAGATTTTAAAAACAGATAAAACTACACCTTATGGAACAGTGGGGACTGTGAAGAGACACACAAACTCAGGCACACACAAACATGCATAAGCACACACACGCTAGCACACACACTCTACACCCACGTACATTGTAATACTGCTGTATGGTGGTATTGTACATTTTGTATTGTAGATATGTAGTGGTGTGATAATGTTATATGATGTAGTGTTATACAAACTCAGCAAAAAAAGGAACGTCCCTTTTTCAGGACCCTGTCTTTCAAAGATAATTTGTGAAAATCCAAATAACTTCACAGATCTTCATTTTAAAGGGTTTGAACACTGTTTCCCATGATTGTTCAATGAACCATAAACAATTAATGAACATGCACCTGTGGAACGGTCGTTAAGACACTAACAGCTTACAGACGGTAGGCAATTAAGGTCACAGTTATGAAAACTTAGGACACTAAAGAGGTCTTTCTACTGACTCTGAAAAACACCAAAAGAAAGATGCCCAGGGTCCGTGAACGTGCCTTAGGCATGCTGCAAGGAGGCATGAGGACTGCAGATGTGGCCAGGGCAATAAATTGCAATGTCTGTACTGTGAGACGCATAAGACAACGCTACAGGGAGACAGGACGGACAGCTGATCGTCCTCGCAGTGGCAGACCACGTGTAACAACACCTGCACAGGATCGGTACAGCCGAACATCACACCTGAGGGACAGGTACAGGATGGCAACAACAACTGCCTGAGTTACACCAGGACCGCACAATCCCTCCATCAGTGCTCAGACTGTCCACAATAGGCTGAGAGAGGCTGGACTGAGGGCTTGTAGGCCTGTTGTAAGGCAGGTCCTCACCAGACATCACCGGCAACAACGTTGCCTATGGGCACAAACCCACCGTCGCTGGACAAGACAGGACTGGCAAAAAGTGCTCTTCACTGACGAGTCGCGGTTTTGTCTCACCAGGGGTGATGGTCGGATTCGCGTTTATCGTCGAAGGAATGATCGTTACACCGAGGCCTGTACTCTGGAGCGGGATCGATTTGGAGGTGGAGGGTCCAAGATGGTCTGGGGCGGTGTGTCACAGCATCATCGGACTGAGCTTGTTGTCATTGCAGGCAATCTCAACGCTGTGCGTTACAGGGAAGACATCCTCCTCCCTCATGTGGTACCCTTCCTGCAGGCTCATCCTGATATGACCGTCCAGCATGACAATGCCACCAGCCATACTGCTCGTTCTGTGCGTAATTTCCTGCAAGACAGGAATGTCAGTGTTCTGCCATGGCCAGCGAAGAGCCCGGATCTCAATCCCATTGAGCACGTCTGGGACCTGTTGGATCGGAGGGTGAGGGCTAGGGCCATTCCCCCCAGAAATGTCTGGGAACTAGCAGGTGCCTTGGTGGAAGAGTGGGGTAACATCTCACAGCAATAACTGGCAAATCTGGTGCAGTCCATGAAGAGGAGATGCACTGCAGTACTTAATGCAGCTGGTGGCCACACCAGATACTGACTGTTACTTTTGATTTTGACCCCCCCCCCCTTTGTTCAGGGACACATTATTCAATTTATGTTAGTCACATGTCTGTGGAACTTGTTCAGTTTATGTCTCAGTTGTTGAATCTTGTTATGTTCAAACAAATATTTACACATGTTAATTTTGCTGAAAATAAACGCAGTTGACAGTGAGATGACGTTTCTTTTTTTTTGCTGAGTTTATTTTGTTTTATGTGTGATGTAAGTGCCTTAATGTGTTTGGACCCCAGGAAGAGTAGCTGCTGCCTTGGTAGGAACTAATGGGGATCCCTAATGACTACACATACAGCTAGAGGTCTGCACACTCCACTGCACACTACACACTACACTGCGCACTCTACTGCACACGACACACTACACTACACTCCCCTTACACACCCAGCTCTGAACGCCAAGCAATCCTCACACTCTCCCCTCACAAACTCACATACCTTCCATGATCTACTCCCATCATCATCACAGAAAATCATTGCACCCTCACACACACACACACACACAGCCCCATCGCACAGCCCCATCGCACAGTCCCCATCACCCTGTTGCAGACAGGGGATGGAGAGAAGGTGGAGAAGGAGAGGGAGAGAGGGAAAAGGAGGATGATTCTGTGTGAAAGGAATCATCCTCCTGCTAAAGCATGTCCTGATTACTGGACTGACTGACGTGTTGTTGACGTGTTGCTCTGATAGAGCTTGTCCTGTTCTCTGGTCTCTGATGAGATTACTGGACATACTGACGTGTTGTTGATGTGTTGCTCTGATAGAGCTTGTCCTGTTCTCTGATGAGATTACTGGACATACTGACGTGTTGTTGACGTGTTGCTCTGATAGAGCTTGTCCTGTTCTCTGATGAGATTACTGGACATACTGACGTGTTGTTGACGTGTTGCTCTGATAGAGCTTGTCCTGTTCTCTGGTCTCTGATGAGATTACTGGACATACTGACGTGTTGTTGACGTGTTGCTCTGATAGAGCTTGTCCTGTTCTCTGGTCTCTGATGAGATTACTGGACATACTGACGTGTTGTTGACGTGTTGCTCTGATAGAGCTTGTCCTGTTCTCTGATGAGATTACTGGACAGACTGACGTGTTGTTGACGTGTTGCTCTGATAGAGCTTGTCCTGTTCTCTGTTCTCTGATGAGATTACTGGACAGACTGACGTGTTGTTGACGTGTTGCTCTGATAGAGCTTGTCCTGTTCTCTGATGAGATTACTGGACAGACTGACGTGTTGTTGACGTGTTGCTCTGATAGAGCTTGTCCTGTTCTCTGGTCTCTGACTTCAACAGAACACCACTGTCACATGACAGGACAGAGAGATCTCTCTCAGAGAAACATAATGACAACTAATCCTATGACTCCCATACAGGACATACTCCTGTAACGAACCACCATTAGAGGTCCAGTACTTTATATAGGGTAGAGGAGAGCGGAACAGAGACACAGACTAGACCTGTATGTGTCCCTCTGACAGTACAGTACATTACATTACAGTACAGTACATTACATTACAGTACAGTACATTACATTACAGTACATTTCAGTATGTTACAGTACATTATATTGCAGTACATTACATTACAGTACATTTCAGTATGTCTCCAGTTCCAGAGGACCACTGCTACAGCTCTAGATGTCCTCTCTCTCTCTCTCTCTCTCTCATTCCCCCCCTCCCTCTCTCTCTCTCTCTCTCTCTCTCTCTCTCTCTCTCCCCTCCCTCTTCCTTTATTCTTTACCTCCATGTGTGACCATGTAATCCAGCTGTAACAAAAATACTCTCTCCCTTAGCCCTGGGTCCTCTCCTCCTCTGTTCCCTCAATCCTTCCATCCCTACCTCCACTTATGTTCCCGCCCTTCTCCTTTCCTTCCCTGTTCCCTCCCTCCTCTCCTCCTCTCCTCCTCCTCTTGCTTGTTCCTCCAGTGTTGTGTGGTGAACACAGTGTGTCAGCGCCAGGGGGAAGAGTGGGCTGCTGCCTTAATCAGGTGCAGCAGAGGCAATCCTGGGAAGGGAAGAGACCCTCTCCTCTCCCAGCAACCCAGACACCCAGCAACCCAGCAACACAGACACACAGCAACCCAGACATACAGACACACAGACACACAGCAACCCAGACACACAGACACACAGCAACCCAGACACACAGCAACCCAGACACACAGCAACCCATACACACAGACACACAGCAACCCAGACACACAGACACACAGCCACACACACACACACAGCAACCCAGACACACAGACACACAGCAACACAGACACAGACACACAGCAACTCAGACACACACACACACAGCAACCCAGACACACAGCAACACAGACACACAGACACACAGACACACAGCAACTCAGACACACAGACACACAGCAACTCAGACACACAGACACACAGCAACCCAGACACACAGAAACCCAGACACACACACACACAGCCACACACACACACAGACACACAGACACACAGCAACACAGACACACAGCAACACAGACACACAGCAACCCAGACATACAGACACACAGACACACATCAACCCAGACACACAGCAACTCAGACACAC
>NW_028156367.1:0-20600 GCF_964263955.1 Coregonus lavaretus
GCTCAATTGTATCAGATTTAGAATAGGATCTAAAAAGTTGTTGTATTTATGGAATGCGTATTGTATCAGATTTAGAATAGGATCTAAAAAGTTGTTGTATTTATGGAATGCGTATTGTATCAGATTTAGAACAGGATCTAAAAAGTTGTTGTATTTATGGAATGCGTATTGTATCAGATTTAGAACAGGATCTAAAAAAGCAAGTGTGCATAAACATGCTATTGGTTTTGAGGTCATGAGAAAAAGTTAATTCAGAGTATTTTACGAGATATTTTTTCATATTATGAGGACTTCAAGACTTAATTTAATGTAAGACATGGTAACCATGATAGAGAGGTAAGACTTTAGACTTGGAGACCTTGTATGACCTTGTTAAAATATTATAGCCCATGGGATGTTTCAGGTTGAACCACGCCCTTCTGTGAGCCAGTTATACTGGAAGATGTGTTGGCTTTGCTGGACATATTCATATAACGTCCAAATGCCTGCAGGGCATCATTAATGCACATATTTGTAAACACGCTGCTGGATACAACATTCTCAGGGAAATAAGGCAGGTTTTGTGTGGTTGACAAACCTCTGCTTTTTAGCCTACTCAGGTATCTAAAGAGGATGATTACTACACCACTTTTTAGTGTGTAAACTATATAACTAAATATATTCATATGTTGAACCAACATCGATTCTCTGTCACTACTATGTCCTTTATCATAAGTTAAAATAAATAAATAAAATAAAAAAAGTACCACAATACTCAGAGCCTTGTAGATACAGTGGGGAAAAAAAGTATTTAGTCAGCCACCAATTGTGCAAGTTCTCCCACTTAAAAAGATGAGAGAGGCCTGTAATTGTCATCATAGGTACACGTCAACTATGACAGACAAAATGAGATTTTTTTTCTCCAGAAAATCACATTGTAGGATTTTTTATGAATTTATTTGCAAATTATGGTGGAAAATAAGTATTTGGTCAATAACAAAAGTTTCTCAATACTTTGTTATATACCCTTTGTTGGCAATGACACAGGTCAAACGTTTTCTGTAAGTCTTCACAAGGTTTTCACACACTGTTGCTGGTATTTTGGCTTATTCCTCCATGCAGATCTCCTCTAGAGCAGTGATGTTTTGGGGCTGTCGCTGGGCAACACGGACTTTCAACTCCCTCCAAAGATTTTCTATGGGGTTGAGATCTGGAGACTGGCTAGGCCACTCCAGGACCTTGAAATGCTTCTTACGAAGCCACTCCTTCGTTGCCCGGGCGGTGTGTTTGGGATCATTGTCATGCTGAAAGACCCAGCCACGTTTCATCTTCAATGCCCTTGCTGATGGAAGGAGGTTTTCACTCAAAATCTCACGATACATGGCCCCATTCATTCTTTCCTTTACACGGATCAGTCGTCCTGGTACCTTTGCAGAAAAACAGCCCCAAAGCATGATGTTTCCAACCCCATGCTTCACAGTAGGTATGGTGTTCTTTGAATGCAACTCAGCATTCTTTATCCTCCAAACACGACGAGTTGAGTTTTTACCAAAGAGTTCTATTTTGGTTTCATCTGACCATATGACATTCTCCCAATCCTCTTCTGGATCATCCAAATGCACTCTAGCAAACTTCAGACGGGCCTGGACATGTACTGGTTTAAGCAGGGGGACACGTCTGGCACTGCAGGATTTGAGTCCCTGGCGGCGTAGTGTGTTACTGATGGTAGGCTTTGTTACTTTGGTCCCAGCTCTCTGCAGGTCATTCACTAGGTCCCCCCGTGTGGTTCTGGGATTTTTGCTCACCGTTCTTGTGATCATTTTGACCCCACGGGGTGAGATCTTGCGTGGAGCCCCAGATCGAGGGAGATTATCAGTGGTCTTGTATGTCTTCCATTTCCTAATAATTGCTCCCACAGTTGATTTCTTCAAACCAAGCTGCTTACCTATTGCAGATTCAGTCTTCCCAGCCTGGTGCAGGTCTACAATTTTGTTTATGGTGTCCTTTCACAGCTCTTTGGTCTTGGCCATAGTGGAGTTTGGAGTGTGACTGTTTGAGGTTGTGGACAGGTGTATTTTATACTGATAGCAAGTTCAAACAGGTGCCATTAATACAGGTAACGAGTGGAGGACAGAGGAGCCTCTTAAAGAAGAAGTTACAGGTCTGTGAGAGCCAGAAATCTTGCTTGTTTGTAGGTGACCAAATACTTATTTTCCACTATAATTTGCAAATAAATTCATAAAAAATCCTACAATGTGATTTTCTGGAGAAAAAAAATCTCAATTTGTCTGTCATAGTTGACGTGTACCTATGATGAAAATGACAGGCCTCTCTCATCTTTTTAAGTGGGAGAACTTGCACAATTTGTGGCTGACTAAATACTTTTTTTCCCCCACTGTACACGTATAATGCTTCATAACATACGATTAGCATCTGAATGAGCCTTGTTTTTTTTTAAACACATTAATGGATTTTCAAAAAGGACAATCAGCAGATCTTACAATACATAATTTATCAGAATAAGGCTTATAATGTAACCAAATGATGTGTTCTCTGTTTCCTCATCAGTCCTCCTGAAGCTGCCCTATCCGACTATAGTGAAAGCCCAGAGAGAGGGAAAGAGAGAGGTTACTGGGAGTATCAGAGGGGACTAATTGTCAAGGTTATGTCTGGGAGGATGATTGATGTCGGGCCAGGCTGTTTTTTGTCAGCTTGTCAGATGGCCGGAATGTTTAATGTTCTCATTATTAGTGGCTCTGTGGTGTATACTTCTCTGTCAGCGCCAAGCGGACCCATCTGAACTGCTTCTCTGTCAGCGCCAAGCGGACCCATCTGAACTGCTTCTCTGTCAGCGCCAAGCGGACCCATCTGAACTGCCAAAGCACTTCAAAGGCCTTCAGGTCATCCGTCTTCCTCTTGACGCCCGCAATGTTCAGCCTCAGCTGATTTGTTATGACTCCAGAGCCGCAGCTGACAGACAGGACAGAAGTCCTATAAAAAAAAAAAACCCACAGGAGATATTTCCCTTTTGTGGTGCGGTGCGGAGGGTGAAAACATCACTGTGGAAACATCCCTGGCGTAATGGCCGACAACTGTCACAGTAGGCTGACACCTGCGTTGTCTCACTCATTTGCTGGAGCTAGACTGACTGAATGACTTGTTTTATTTATTTATTTTTTTTTTATTATTTTTTTTACTCACACCCCATCTGACTTATTCTGGTTATGGTATCACAGGCTGTTGTTGAAATGTCCCACTATTCTCTAGTGCAGGGTTCTTCAATTCCGGTCCTGGAGGGTTTGAAACACCTCTGTTTTTCATCCTCTCCTTCTGATCAGGGGCTAATTCAGACCTGGGACACCGGGTGAGTGCAATTAACTACCAGGTAGAAATAAAAAAACAGAAGTGTTTCGGCCCTCCAGGACCGGAATTGAAGAACCCTGCTCTAGTGCATTCGTTTTGACAGGGGCCCATAGCCCTATTTCCTATGGGCCCCTGATCAAAAGTACTTAACTATATTACAGAATAGCGTGCCATTTTTGGATGCAGCACAAGACGTATACTGGTCACAATCTGTGGTGGGTTACCGGGGGAACGGGCAGTAGCCCTTGCCTGAAAACTAGACACTGAAAACGAGAAAATGAAATCTGAATCTAGATTATTTTCCCAGGCGGTGACAAGATTGATTGTTTTCTGCTGATCTAATTTAGGAACGTGGGGGAAAATAGTCCATCCGTCTTGAAGAGAAATGATGTGAAAGCTGAAAAAGATTAAAGAGAACCTCTCTTCCTTAGACCTAATCACGAGCCGTAGATGACTCTGTACCCAGACGGTAAGGCTTGATTCTGCAGACCCTCCTGTATATTAATGAACACCAGTCTGTTATATTTGACTTAGGTAAGTGAGATGTCCATCACCCATAATGGTCTGCCAGCTGGCATTATGCATGATGTAACACTTTAATGTCCTAGCAGCATTTTTCATCCACTACATATATATATATATATATATATATATATATATATATATATATATATATAGTGGAACATTTTTGTTTCCATCATTGTCAATGCATGGCCAAATGATATCTTTCACCTGGCAAAATACATACAAAAAAAAAAAGGAGAAACCACAAATGTACAGAAACGGCCACAGCTAATTTCTTCCCGGTAGGTCAAGGCTATATTTCTGGCACTAAAACCATCACCTTGGACGAGGCACAACAAGTTCCATAGTAACTTGATTAAGTTAGTCCGTCAACATGACTGCAAAAACGTCAGTATGTTAACAAACCTAATTATAGGAGGGACGTGGGTGGTAAAGTGTGTGGGATGGCTACAGCATATCTCGCCAGGCATATTCCCTATATAGTGCACTACTTTTGACCAAATCCCTGTGGGCCCTGGTCAAGATAAGGGTACTAAACAGGGAATATGATGCATTTGGGACCTTCCAATTTTAGTTGGGAATATTATTAAATGTATTAAATGTTGTTTTTTCCTCAGTGCCCATCAGATGGGAAATAATTGCATTTGTCTGTCTTGTTTGAAATTCAAATCGATTTTGAATTTTGACGGGAAACCCCCACCCCCCGAGACAGTTGTTTTTAACACTGCACAGAAACGTTCAAGAAGTTAACTGATTGCCTTGTACCAGATAACTATGTTTAAAAGAAAGTGCTGAAAACTCTTAAAAGGGAAAAGAACACATGCCTGCCAGGCCAGTATCTCAGAAACACCCTACATGAATACACCAAGCCTAATTTTAAACCAACAGCGGGGGAAACTTGGACTGCAGTTTCCGAACCCGAGAGCACGAACAGTGCAGGCGCACAATGCCAGTATGTCATACATTTAAATACTGTTAAATTATAGCCTGTTTACTGTTCCTGGAGAGACCATTCATCTTACTCAACATTGGTCGGCTTCTTACAAATCTGTCAGTAAGAGCTTCCACATGCAAAGGTTTCTGCGGGTGGTAGGAAGGGAGGGAGGAAAGAGTTCAGGTTATCAGGGAAGATTTTCATAGCATGTCTTCACTCAGTCTGCAGTTAATTAGTGGGCCTCTACACAATAAGGCCATAAGTCATTAATCACGGCCATAGCAGCAGTCAGCGTGCCGAGACCTGGGATCTGTCCCAAATGGCACCCTATTCCCTATATAGTGCACTACTTTTGATGAGGGCCCATCGGGTCAAAAGCAGTGGACTGTGTACGGAAAAGGGTGCCGTTTGGAACGCACACCCAAGACGTTGGTGGGAGACAAATAAACGTGCTTTCTCTATATGCTATGGTGGTCGGCCATGTTGTCTGTCTTCAGTCGACTGCCAGTAGACTAGTGTTATAAATTACAGGGCCATGTTGAGTGCTGACAGACAAGGGCCCACTGTTCCACTCACTGTTGCGCTTTCCACTCACATCGCGGAGCTGACCTTTAAGATATGATATGTTCTGCAAGTAATATTGATCAATTGCTATGGATTTTGGCTGAATATACATGTTTCACTGAATAGAGTAGAAAAATCGAATTCTATAGAATTGAATATGAAGGGGATGGCAGCATGCCATTGGTTCAGAATAATCTGTGTGATCCCTTACGGAAAAAACACGATTTCACATGTGGAAAATCACATGATTTCACGTGACATGTGAAATCATGCGAAACCATATGTTTTTTTGGACGTGATGAGGTTTCACATGTGGATTTTCACGTGATCACATAAACTTTCACATGTGTATTCAAATGTTCACGAGATTTCACAGGTGATGCCCTGCAAACAAAAATGAGTTGTTATGATATACACACAGTGTTTTTAACTTACATTTTTGACATACGGTACATGACTACATTGTGTATGTATATTTATACAATCATTATTATTCAACATGTCATTATCTGGGATTTGAACTCACAACCTCTTGTTTCACAGCATTCCAATCTTCTTGCTACACCACCATGCCCATGTTGGTGACTGATTTCACCTGTATTCATACACTTCGGACTTCAAAGTAAATCTCAGCTTTGTTAAAAATACACACAAGAAAAACTGATCACATGTGAAGTGTTTCAAAAACACATGTGAAATGTCACACGTGAAGTGTTCCATAAATGCTCTCGGGATTTGAACTTGCGACCTTTTGGTCTGGAGTGCATTAACGTCTCAGCAGTGCCACAAGATCACCAAGAACATACAGTATATCCACACACTCAAACAGATAAGAGTATGGTTAAGGTACAGTGTTGTTCCCTGGTGTACAAAAAGGTCAAAGGTACACAGAAGGTACCTTCAGAGGTACACATAGGAACTCACATGGTACTGGTCGGTACCTTTTAGGGTACATGTGCGGATAATCTAGTATAACGGTACATTTTTCTACCCAATATATTAAATATAAATCTGCGTTCGTAAAACACGTGGGAGGAGAGAATGTACCAGCTGTGAAGTCGTAACTACCTGTTGGATGCGTTCACCTGCTTTGAAATCATTGTCAGCCTTTACCAAAGGCTGTAGAACTGACCGTGTACAAGCTTAACGTTCACGAACAGAGCACGTTATCTGGGATGACGTTCCCTCTTATGGGAGACCAAAAAGAGCTACCTGAAAAGCCACACCTGCAATCTTCTGATAGATTGCCGCTGTTACAGTACGCTGTCAATCAGCAAGTGATGTGCATGTTGTAATCATAAGAGTCAGTGAAGGCACAGTAGGTTACTGCATAGCCTTCGAGAAGTAGGGCCCCTGAAAAATCAGAATAATATATACACTGCTCAAAAAAATTAAGGGAACACTTAAACAACACAATGTAACTCCAAGTCAATCACACTTCTGTGAAATCAAACTGTCCACTTAGGAAGCAACACTGATTGACAATACATTTCACATGCTGTTGTGCAAATGGAATAGACAACAGGTGGAAATTATAGGCAATTAGCAAGACACCCCCCAATAAAGGACTGGTTTTGCAGGTGGTGACCACAGACCACTTCTCATTTCCTATGCTTCCTGGCTGATGTTTTGGTCACTTTTGAATGCTGGCGGTGCTTTCACTCTAGTGGTAGCATGAGACGGAGTCTACAACCCACACAAGTGGCTCAGGTAGTGCAGCTCATCCAGGATGGCACATCAATGCGAGCTGTGGCAAGAAGGTTTGCTGTGTCTGTCAGCGTAGTGTCCAGAGCATGGAGGCGCTACCAGGAGACAGGCCAGTACATCAGAAGACGTGGAGGAGGCCGTAGGAGGGCAACAACCCAGCAGCAGGACTGCTACCTCCGCCTTTGTGCAAGGAGGAGCAGAAGGAGCACTGCCAGTGCCCTGCAAAATGACCTCCAGCAGGCCACAAATGTGCATGTGTCTGCACAAACGGTCAGAAACAGACTCCATGAGGGTGGTATGAGGGCCCGACGTACACAGGTGGCGGTTGTGCTTACAGCCAAACACCGTGCAGGACGTTTGGCATTTGCCAGAGAACACCAAGATTGGCAAATTCGCCACTGGCGCCCTGTGCTCTTCACAGATGAAAGCAGGTTCACACTGAGCACATGTGACAGACGTGACAGAGTCTGGAGACGCCGTGGAGAACATTCTGCTGCCTGCAACATCCTCCAGCATGACCGGTTTGGCGGTGGGTCAGTCATGGTGTGGGGTGGCATTTCTTTGGGGGGCCACACAGCCCTCCATGTGCTCGCCAGAGGTAGCCTGACTGCCATTAGTTACCGAGATGAGATCCTCAGACCCCTTGTGAGACCATATGCTGGTGCGGTTGGCCCTGGGTTCCTCCTAATGCAAGACAATGCTAGACCTCATGTTGCTGGACTGTGTCAGCAGTTCCTGCAAGAGGAAGGCATTGATGCTATGGACTGGCCCGCCCGTTCCCCAGACCTGAATCCAATTGAGCACATCTGGGACATCATGTCTCGCTCCATCCACCAACGCCACGTTGCACCACAGACTGTCCAGGAGTTGGCGGATGCTTTAGTCCAGGTCTGGGAGGAGATCCCTCAGGAGACCATCCGCCACCTCATCAGGAGCATGCCCAGGCGTTGTAGGGAGGTCATACAGGCACGTGGAGGCCACACACACTACTGAGCCTCATTTTGACTTGTTTTAAGGACATTACATCAAAGTTGGATCAGCCTGTAGTGTGGTTTTCCACTTTAATTTTGAGGGTGATTCCAAATCCAGACCTCCATGGGTTAATAAATTTCATTTCCATTGATAATTTTTGTGTGATTTTGTTGTCAGCACATTCAACTATGTAAAGAAAAAAGTATTTAATAAGATTATTTCATTCATTCAGATCCAGGATGTGTTGTTTAAGTGTTTCCTTTATTTTTTTGAGCAGTGTATATATATATTTTTTCTCACAAAAGTAGTGCACTGGGCCTTTAATAGTGCTCTGTAGCATGGGTACCATTTGTTTATCAGCACCCGCCCACTCGACAAAATAGTAAAGGAATAAAAATATTATTTTTTTAAACACAGCACCCCCCACCCATAAACTACTTCCTGGGCTATGGGTTACTGTCAACATTTTACAAGTAAGTTATTGTGACTTTTACAATAACTTACTGACAAGTAGTTTCCAGTTAAGAAATGACAAATTCACAGCAACTTCTGGCTTCAAGTTGCCATTAAGTTACTGGAAAATGCACAGTGTAGCTCATTATTAAGCTATGGGCTGTGTCTCAATCCACCGCATCCGTCAATGTCTGCCTTTTGCATCTGTGGTGGAAAGTGGCAGCGCTACAGCGCTGTTTTGTCAGACCAGGAGAATCAGTCTTCTCACGAAAACGTCTGTAGCGTCCGAACGGGTTTTGCCTACAAACTAATATAGCACTCTATGGAAAGGGGAGACTCACGAACAGTCCATCATTACTTTAAGACATGAAGGTCAGTCAATACGGAACATTTCAAGAACTTTTAAGGTTTCTTCAAGTGCAGTCTCAAAAAACATCAAGCGCTATGATGAAACTGGCTCTCATGAGGACCGCCACAGGAAAGGAAGACCCAGAGTTACCTTTGCTGCAGAGGATAAGTTCATTAGAGTTAACTGCACCTCAGATTGCAGCCCAGAACTACACGGGAGGATCTTGTCAATGATCTCAAGGCAGCTGGGACCATAGTCACCAAGAAAACAATTGGTGTTCCCCGTTTAGTTCTACCTGTACCAATTTCAAAAAGGAATGGAAGTATGGACGTAGTTTTGTGCCCCACCAAAACAAAGGGGTTAAAGGTTAAATGGGTTGTAAAAATAAATAAAAAACATACAAATATTCCCTGATCTGTCTTACATCTCCTAGATACAGGACAGACACTTCCAAACCTTATTCCATATGATGTATTTTTCGACTGTTTTGCCCTTTATGAATGTGTTATTCAATGTATTTCTATGGGCTATGGCAGTAAAGGCCAAATTCTATATTTTATCAAATATGTTATTTGATTACCTACAGGGGTTCCAAAATTCCAAATCAAATAGCTAAATGATCCATGGTATGACCATCTTAAAATAACTCCATACAGTATGTTAGCTTTAGTACAACTCTGAGATCACGTGTTTTTTTCATGAGGGACGTAAACACACAGGTTTAACTCCCCAAGTTTAAGGTTGGGTAGGGTCCCAAATGCCACCCTATTTCCTACATAGTGCACCACTTTTGACCAGAGCTCTATGGGGCCTGGTCAAAAGTAGTGCACTATATAGGGAACATAGTGCAGTTTGGGACGCAGGCGGTTTACTCTGCCCTGTCAGTATCAGGAAGTGATGAAGTGGTGATTAATACGGCTCTTGTTTGGAGAACTAAAGTCTTTCTCCAGCTAAAATAAACCAGCCTTTCTCTCACAGTGATTGAATACACACTTCTCAGTTGATTGAACAGGCAAAAGGTCATCTATTTTCCTATGCCTTTGTAAACAGTGAGCCAGAAGCAGTGAAGTGAGCAGTGAACGGTCTCCTTTCCAGGACCAGCAGTGTACATAACCATTGTGGAAGGTTTATCCAAGCAAGCCAGCCAAACCACTGCTAAAGTTGAGGTAAAAACAGGGTCTCTTGATTAGGTCATTTATACAGAGGACTGTAGAACTATAAGGTTACGTCCCAAATGGCACTATATATCCTATATAGTATTGTATTTGTATTGTATTTATTAAGGATCCCCATAGGGTTCTGGTGAAAAGTAATGCACTACATAAGGAATAGCAGGGTGCCATATAGGATGCATGATATGATTGAACTACTTTCATATTACTACAGAACGTATTCACAAAATCCCAACCGTATAAAAGTAAATGTACCAATAAAATGTGTCTGGAGTCCAATAATATTGTAATGGACATTTCAATCATTATTTTTATGAGATAGGTTACTTAAAAGCATTTGTGGATAACAACCGTATGTAACTTCGACATGATTGATCCCATAAATCTCATAGCAAGTTCCCCTATCCCCCCCACCAAAACCCCCAACAATATCAAAGAAACAGAGTCTGCATACCTAAATGGCTCCCAATTTCCTTTATAGTGCACTACTTTAGAAAATTAGTGCACTATAAAGGGAATAGGGTGCCATTTGGGACGCGACCTAGAATGAAATCTCTGTATCAATCTGTTTAACCTCTTAATGGGTGGTGAGGTTCTGCTAAGTTAACATCTGGAATTGTTTTAAGATGGTCATACCATGGCTCATTTAGCTATTTGATTTGGAATTTAAGGACCCCTGAAGGCATATAAAAACGTTGGCTTATACTACGATAGCCCCTAGAAAAATGTATCATAAGGAATAAGGTTTTAAAGTGTCTGTCCTATATCTAGGAGATATAATAAACTCAGGAAATATTTTTTTTATTTTTTGGACACATACAGTGCCTTCAGAAAGTGTTCATACCCCTTGACTTATTCCACATTTGTGTTGTGTTACAGCATGAATTCAAAATGGATGAAATATATTTATTTTCACCCATCTTCAAACAATACCCCATAATGAGAAAGTGAAAAAACGTTTTTAGAAATGTTGGCAAATTTATTGCAAATGAAATACAGAAATATCTAATTTACATAAGTATTCACACCCCTGAGTCAATACTTTGTAGAAGCACCTTTGGCAATGATTACAGCTGTGAGTCTTTCTGGGTGAGTCTCTAAGAGCTTTTCACACCTGGATTGTGCAACATTTTCCCATTATTCTTTTCAAAATTCTTCAATCTTTGTCAAATTGGTTGTTGATCAAAACCATTTTTAGGTCTTGCCATAGATTTTCAAGTAGATTTAAGTCAAAACTGTAACTTGGCCACTCAGGACCATTCACTGTCTTCTTGGTAAGCAACTCCAGTCTAGATTTGGCCTTGCGTTTTAGGCTATTGTCCTGCTGAAAGGTGAATTCATTTCCCAGTGACAGTTGGAAAGCAGACTGAACCAGGTTTTCCTCTAGAATTTTGCCTGTGCTTAGCTCCATTCCGTTCCTTTTTCATCTTGAAAAACTCCCCAGTCCTTAACGATTACAAGCACACCCATAACATGATGCAGCCACCACTATGCTTAAAAATATGGAGTGGTACTCAGTAATTTGTTGTATTGGATTTGCCCCAAACATAACACTTTGTATTCAGGACAAAAAGTTAATTGCTTTGCCACATTTTTTTCATTATTACTTTAGTGCCTTGTTGCAAACAGGATGCATGTTTTGAAATATTTTTATTCTGTACAGGCTTCCCTTTTTTCACTCTGTCAATTCGGTTAGTATTGTGGAGTACCTACAATGTTGTTGATCCATCCTCAGTTTTCTCCTATCGCAGCCACTAAACTCTGTAACGGTTTTAAAGTCACCATTGGCCTCATGGTGAAATCACTGAGCGGTTTCCTTCCTCTCTGGCAACTGAGTTAGGAAGGACACCTGTATCTTTGTAGTGACTGGGTGTATTGATACACCATCCAAAGTGTAATTAATAACTTCACCATGCTCAAAGGGATATTCAATGTCTGCTTTTTTTTTTTTTACCCATCTACCAATAGGTGCCCTTCTTTGCGAACCATTGGAAAACCTCCCTGGTCTTTGTGGTTGAATCTGTGTTTGAAATGCACTGCTCGACTGAGGGACCTACAGATAATTGTGTGTGTGGGGTACAAAGATGAGGTAGTCATTCAAAAATCATGTTAAACACTATTATTGCACACAGACTGAGTCCAAGCAACTTTTAATGTGACTTGTTAGGCAAATGTATACACCTGAACGTATTTAGACTTGCCATAACAAAGAGGTTGAATACTTATTGATTCAAGACATTTCAGCTTTTCAATTTTTATTAAGCTTTTCCAAGCTTAAAAGGATAAACATTCACATGCAACACAATGGGCCAGAAAAGGTTGAATACATTGGCCATGATGTCAATCCAGCATGACTTCTGCAGTGTTCAAAACAACTGGAGACTCGGAACTGGGAAATCTCAGACTTCAGTGAGTTCAAGTCAACTGAGAACTCTGAGAAAAACGAGCTCAGACTGGGAAAATACGTTTTGAGCGGTCATCCAATCGGAATTCCAAGTCAGGAACTCTGCCCTCTTCCTAGAGCTCCGACCTGAAGATCACTAACGTCATGATTCAACCTTCGACCGGGAGACTCATGGGCGGCGCACAATTGGCCCAGCGTTGTCCGGGGTAGGGGAGGGAATGGCCGGCAGGGATGTAGCTCAGTTGATAGAGCATGGCGTTTGCAACGCCAGGGTTGTGGGTTCGATTCCCACGGGGGGCCAGTATAAAAAAATATGTATTCACTAACTGTAAGTCGCTCTGGATAAGAGCGTCTGCTAAATGACTAAAATGTAAATGTAAAATGTCTTGAAAGCACCATAAATCCAGAGAATGCCAGACTTTGATGACAAGATTTGCCCACAAGAAGTACTGCTGCGCCACCTTCCTGTTCAAGTGAGCACAACAAGGTGAGTCCAAAAATGTATTGTATGCTGCTGCATAAATGATGTAATATGCCAGGGAGATATGTATACTGTAGCTAAGAAAGTAATACTCAGTGTATGTTGTGTAGTAAGCTGTTAGTAGCCCATGTGCCTCATCCTAATAATTTGGTCCCCTTCCCCCTCATAACTTAGCCTACTGTTCTGACTTGGTGGTGCATACGTAGCCCATAGCCTGTTTTAGATAAATGTCATCATCGAATATTGTAAGAGCTTTCATTGTCTGCTTATATGCCCCCTTTATTTATCCTACGGTTCTGACTTGGAGTAGAGGGAGAATACTGTAAGAATGTTCTGAATTCTGTCGCTGTACATTTCAAAAGTGCTGAACAAATAGTTATTTTGACTACGTCCGTCTTAGCTCACTCATTAATGTCTTCATCGAAATTACGGATTGCCTCTTATCCGCTAATCGTTCCCATATGCCATAGTTTGTACAGTGAGGGGAAAAAGTATTTGATCCCCTGCTGATTTTGTACGTTTGCCCACTGACAAAGACATGATCAGTCTATAATTTTAATGGTAGGTTTATTTGAACAGTGAGAGACAGAATAACAACAAAAAAATCCAGAAAAACACGTCAAAAATGTTATGAATTGATTTGCATTTTAATGAGAAAAATCAGTATTTGACCCCTCTGCAAAACATGACTTATTACTTGGTGGCAAAACCCTTGTTGGCAATCACAGAGGTCAGACGTTTCTTGTAGTTGGCCACAAGGTTTGCACACATCTCAGGAGGGATTTTGTCCCACTCCTCTTTGCAGATCTGCTCCAAGTCATTAAGGTTTCGAGGCTGATGTTTGGCAACTTGAACCTTCAGCTCCCTCCACATATTCTTTCTATGGGATTAAGGTCTGGAGACTGGCTAGGCCACTCCATGACCTTAATGTGCTTCTTCTTGAGCCACTCCTTTGTTGCCTTGGCCGTGTGTTTTGGGTCAGTGTCATGATGGAATACCCATCCACGACCCATTTTCAATGCCCTGGCTGAGGGAAGGAGGTTCTCACCCAAGATTTGACGGTACATGGCCCCGTCCATCGTCCCTTTGATGCAGTGAAGTTGTCCTGTCCCCTTAGCAGAATGTTTCCACCTCCATGTTTGATGGTGGGGATGGTGTTCTTGGGGTCATAGGCAGCATTCCTCCTCCTCCAAACACGGCGAGTTGAATTGATGCCAAAGAGCTTGATTTTGGTCTCATCTGACCACAACACTTTCACCCAGTTCTCCTCTGAATCATTCAGATGTTCATTGGCAAACTTCAGACGGGCCTGTATATGTGCTTTCTTGAGCAGGGGGACCTTGCTGGCGCTGCAGGATTTCAGTCCTTTACGGCGTAGTGTGTTACCAATTGTTTTCTTGGTGACTATGGTCCCAGCTGCCTTGAGATCATTGACAAGATCCTCCCGTGTAGTTCTGGGCTGCAATCTGAGGTGCAGTTAACTCTAATTAACTTATCCTCTGCAGCAAAGGTAACTCTGGGTCTTCCTTTCCTGTGGCGGTCCTCATGAGAGCCAGTTTCATCATAGCGCTTGATGTTTTTTGCGACTGCACTTGAAGAAACCTTAAAAGTTCTTGAAATGTTCCGTATTGACTGACCTTCATGTCTTAAAGTAATGATGGACTGTCATTACTCTTTGCTTATTTGAGCTGTTCTTGCCATAATATGGACTTGGTATTTTACCAAATAGGGCTATCTTCTGTATACCACCCCTACCTTGTCACAACACAACTGATTGGCTCAAACGCATTAAATGGAATGAAATTCCACAAATTAACTTTTAAGAAGGCACACTTGTTAATTGAAATGCATTCCAGGTGACTACCCCATGAAGCTGGTTGAGAGAATGCCAAGAGTGTGCAAAGCTGTCATCAAAGCAAAGGGTGGCTATTTGAAGAATCTGAAATAAAAAATATTTTTTAGATTTGTTTAACACTTTTTTGGTTACTACATGATTCCATATGTGTTATTTCATAGTTTTGATGTCTTCACTATTATTCTACAATGTAGAAAATAGTAAAAAAATAAAGAAAAACCCTGGAATGAGTAGGTGTGTTCAAACTTTTGACTGGTATTGTGCATACACCATTCTTAATCCAGCATTTTTCTACACTGCTACGTTCTCTGGGCCAGAAGGGGCCAGATGTCGTCCTAGCATTGGAATTCAAAGTGGAACAGGTGACAGGCTGGAGATTCATTGGGAGGCACCAAACCATCTCTCATGTCAAGACTATATCACCTTGACAACATGTGGAAAAGCATATTCTGACATATCAGTGTGATTGAGAGGGACATAATACATAATAATAATAATAATAATAATAATAATAATAATAATAATAATAATAATAATAATAATAATAATAATAATAATGACATAATAATGGTAGGTAGGATGGGAGGTGGTAGAGGAGAGGAGAGGAGAGGAGAGGAGAGGAGAGGAGAGGAGAGGAGAGGAGAGGAGAGGAGAGGAGAGGAGAGGAGAGGAGAGGAGAGGAGAGGAGAGGTGAGGAGAGGAGAGGAGAGGAGAGGAGAGGAGAGGAGAGGAGAGGAGAGGAGAGGAGAGGAGAGGAGAGGAGAGGAGAGGAGAGGAGAGGAGAGGAGAGGAGAGGTGGGGAGAGGAGAGGAGAGGAGAGGTGGGGAGAGGAGAGGAGAGGAGAGGAGAGGAGAGGAGAGGAGAGGAGAGGAGAGGAGAGGAGAGGAGAGGAGAGGAGAGGAGAGGAGAGGAGAGGAGAGGACATTTATGTACAGTCCATAAATGTATATGTAAACATGTACACTATACACTGAATGTACAAACATTAGGAACACCTTCTAATATTGACTTGCTACAGTTCAAACCCAAAACGATAGATGAGCAACACAATTGACATCATTTATATTCTCACATATTCTCCAAATCACATTGATGTGCCGTTTGTAAATTACAAACAGGCCCCACATTCTCATGAGAGCGGGCTGGTTGGGGTGGTGAGTTGTGGGCTAGCATCATGCATCATGATAGCGGGCTGGTAAAGAATTAATCTGTTGAAAAGGGTTGGTCGATTTGATGAATATGACTTGTGACCATTAATTATGTTGATTTTATCTCTTGGGAATAGCTGTGTAATGATGTTGATGTTATCTCTTGGGAATAGCTGTGATTTACTCTGGGATGGGTTATGACATTGTTTGCTTGATTCAGCAGATGTGGTTAAGGAGATAATTTAATGTGTTAGGCCTTGCTTGATTCCATGCTATTTGCTTCATAGGGCTTCAATACTGCAATCACAAAAGCTGCTTAAATATCTCACATTGGGTGTCATTATAAATCATTGTTTAGCACAGCTGCCATTTATTTCATTTTGCCAATTATTTCATTGTTCATAAAATAAGGTGTGATCTCATAATTTAACTGGAAGGATTAAAATGCTTATTTTTATAAATCATTTGGCAATGTTTAAATGAATTAATCCAGTGTTGTATGCATTTAATTTATGTGTTTATATTGACATACATCATATTGATGTGGGAAACACACACAGACACAGACACACACACACACACACACACACACAGTAATTATATATAACAGTCGTAATGTTGCCTAATGTATAAGTGGAAATAGGTGTGCAGCCTGACGCCTAGTTGCCTGACGTCTGCGTGCATATAGGCCTACTGTGGGTAACGATGCATCAGCTGCGGCGCCGTCCCTTTCTTCGGGAGCAGGACTGAGAGGTTTTAGTTTTCCAGATTGTAGAATCATAAAACAAGTGGAACCCCTTCCATAGTGTATTATGTAATAGCATTACAATCCTCTCAAAACAGTATAGGCCTACACTTGATGTGCCTTCTTGATGGTAGTAGCCTATAAGTATTATCGGGCAGCTATAGACTATTTCACCCGCATGTTGGTTTCTTAGTTGAGTGCCTCGGATATTGATCTGTGCAAGGATTGTATCGAAAATACATGCGTACTTATGGAGTGGTCTATCTGATTTAACCTATTGTGTTCTCCATAATTTGATTGACATTCAATAACCGTAGTTTGAAAATATAAACGTGTGTTGGCTTGTCCCATATGGTAGGCTATGGAGCAATGCAGCCAGCAAAAAAATCTTCCAGAACGCGTCGTTTTTCTTTAAAACAAGTTGATGAAGAAAAATATTTAAACGCAACGGACTACAACCGCCACAATCTAAAACATAACGCCATAACCTAAAACATGACAGCATTTTTGTAGAATAAAGAGTTTTGACTTTAGGATAAATTAGATGATGTGTTCAGATCATATAGCCAATATTGCGCCCTATACACAGTAGCCTAAACAGAAATATTTACCCTAACAAAAAGAATAGGCCTAATTGTTTTTATAGCAAATTTATAAATGTATCTAATCTCACTTCTCTGTTATGAAAAACTCTCTATGCCCAGAAAAATATGTCCAAAGGGAATCCTGCGAGATGAAAAGTAGACGCAAAACAATCATTCGTGTTCTATGGGGTGTTACTTTTTACGATCGATTGTTCTGTCACAACGTGCTGCTGAAATTGCATGTTTTACATATAACTGCACACGCGGATAACTTCCTTATTCTGATTTAATCTGACTGAGACCGTCATTTGTTCGAAGGTGTAGGCTAAATATAATTTAAAAAATAAAATTAAAAAATACTCCATTTTCTAATGGCATGTTGAAATTAATATCAGATAGATTATTAGGCTACCGCCTAAATTAATCTAACAATAAATGACTCTATTGCACATCGAGTGGCGAAATACATTTGTGTCAGATCACTGTAGCCTAGCCTGCAATTTGGCTTACTTATTTAAATATATATTTTGCAGTCTTAAAGGTATCGAAATGTGAATAAAATGTGATTCGAATAAAATGTTACTAAAATGTAGTTTATATGGCACAGACTTAAAACGGAAATAGGCCCTACACACGTCTTAAAATCAATTAAATTGCGTCGATTTTTAACAGACCAATGATGCTCATGTCTCACATACTCAAGTGTTAATCATGAAGTAATCAAGCCATTTTTAGGTCGAATTATTTATTCCATAAACAACCTACCAGGTTCATAAACCTGATTTAGCTTGTGGAATTAATAATGTAATTTATGAAGAAATATGAGATAGCCCAATTTACCAGAAAATTATCTAAACATGTCATTCTAAGGTATAGTTTAATGTGGAAAGGTTATTTGCGATGTGGCCCACCAGACATCAAAATAGGCTACCACTTTCCGATGAAAAACACAATAAAAAAATAAGGAATAGGCCTGCAGGCCTTTTGTATGTAGGAAACATACAACTCCTCAAAATAAGCATTTCAAAAACAACATACTCACTGCCTTGTAATGTCAATGTAACGTCAAGATGGCGTCATCCAATATATCCTACATCTTTAATTGTAAGAAAAAGAATGCACCTTGAGCTTCTTACCAATTATATTATAATGACTTTATTTTTGTCACGCTTGGAGCTATCGCAAATAAATACATTGAGCCCACGGATCCCGTCCTGCATGAAATACAACCAATATAAAGTAATGTAGGCCTAAAATCTCCTTTATAAATGTATAGTTATTGTCCGTCTGTCTGCCTGCCTGCATCTTCTACTGGTATGCTAATGGTATCCTAATGCGGATGCCGTGGTGAGTCTCTGTCCGTACAAGGCATAGGGAGAGTAATATGAACCTGTGGCAGCGGGCATCTGAACCGACGCGCCGGGGGGCAGGGGGCTCTTTGAATAGGGGTGATAGCGCGTGCTCAGTCCCAGAGGATGATGCGGGCTCCTGAGTGTGAGCGTTCCAGGGCTGCCCGGGGTGCCGTTCGGGGGCATGTGCATATGGCAAGCCATGGCGGCCGCGGCTGCGTTGGCTAACGAAGATGAACCCGGGTACCCTGATATCAACTTCTCCGTCCCCGCAAAAGCAGTGTGAGTCCTTAGGTGATTTAGAAGCTCTTCTGAGGAAGAAAAACGCTTGTCACAAGGTCCGTTAGCCGACACCCAATTACAGACGTGTGGCAGAGGGTCATTTGGGAGCATAAAGCCATAGGGATATAACGGGTGTCCAGCAAAAGATGGCGGCGAGGAATGCACGCTGTGCAAAGGGTGAGTTGGGTACATGAGAGGGTATCCTGACTTCAAAGCCGAGGATTCATGGCACTGAGAGGCACCGGAAGCACCGGATAAGTGGCTCGGGCAGTGGTAACTCAGGCAGTACGGGTCTCTGCACAGGCTAGCAGACATTAGAGACGGAGGAGAAGCCCTGGACAAGGGGCTCCCAGCCTTACTGCACTGAAGTTGGCTGGCAGCGGCAAACTGAGCACTGAGTAGTTGACTGCTAGATTTCGTCGGATCTAAAGTCATTCCATGAGGGAGAAAGTGTTGGGGATAGCCTGCATACGCACCCGCTAAACTTCCAGGGTAGGACATGCCGGAATGCGGTAGGGGAAAAACACTGTGACCAGGTTTGTAGGGGGAGACGGGCGCTACGAGTCCTCCTGAACCCAGAACAGATGATGACGAGGAGACAGATGTGAGTGAGTCTGATGTGATAGCCTTTGATCCAGAGGTGTTCTCCTGGCGTTGGTTAACCTCACCATTAATCCCACATATCCGTCTGTGACTGCCGCTGCCCTCCGTTGTACCGTTTTTATTGCTATCAAATTCCTTCTTATTTTCCTCCGTGTCTCCCTGCTTACCATCTGACGGCAGCGGAGACACAGAGTGGCAGGAGCTGGGGCTGCCTGTCCTGGGGGTGAACGGCTGACAGGTGGCGCTAGGCACTCGGAAACTAACTTTATCTCCACTCAGACTGCCACTGCCGAACGAGGAGTCCTTGTTCTTCTCCGATGATTTGGAGTAGGGTTTGAAGCTAGATTTGTCTTCATTTCCAATGTCACTCATTTTTAATGGTGCAGATTTGGTCTCTTTGTCACTAGATCCATTTGAGGTTACGGATGAGAGTTTGGAAGAGGACGGAGGGTCTGGTTTGCCGATTTGAGAGCAGGTCTGTGCTAAGAGAGCCAACGGACTTTTCTTGGCATCCAGCTGCGAAATAAGATAAAATAATACTTATTATTCACGTTTTCACTGTAATGTTTTTTTATTTATGGGGTGTTTAAAAAAGAACCAATATGTTCCTGTTATATATGCAGTATTTTATGCGCCCTTGGAGAACACCACAAAATTACGCACAAGTTTAACACACTGCGCATAGGACTACATTTATCTCCAGTTCATTTTACAATAACAATATGATAATTAACTGATATAGTTACAAGAAAAATTGCCTAATAGTACCAATATAAAAAAAATATGAAGATTCGTTTGTAACTGCCCAAAATCACACTTTAGCTATCCCTATTATATCCCGTAGTATATGTGGTGCTTACCTCGATGGGACTGATAGGGGTTGATGGCAAAGGTTGAAGGTACTCCGGGTGCAAAATATGACCTCCCCGTGCGGTAAGCATTTTCAAAATCTTTATGGGTATACGATTAGCCTGCCGTAAAGGGTCTGAGGGAGAAACGAGGTGAAGAAATGGCTTGTTGATTCTCGCTGCGCCCTTCTCCCCTGAAGAACTGCTCTCCCACACCGGATTCGCGATACTATTTCTCAGAACAGAGAATGCAGGCGATGTGATCATGACCCAATTGTCATTG